>NW_023412122.1:0-2438 GCF_903995425.1 Onychomys torridus
GTAATGAGATCTGGCGCCCTCTTCTGGCCTGCAAGACACATGCAGACAGAACACTGTTATAATAAATAAATAAATCTTTAAAAAAATTTTTTTAAAAAAAGAGCAGCTCCAGGAGCCCAGGTTAGTTGGTTATGCGGGTTTTCTTGGGGTGTCCTTGACCCAACTGGTTCCTGCAATCCTTCCTCCCAATCTTCTGCTGGATTGCTGGATTCCTCGAGCTCTGGCTAAAGTTTGGCTGTGGGTCTCTGCATCTATTAATTGTTGGGTGAAGTCTCTCTGATGACAGTTGGGCGAGGCGCTGAGCTAGGAGTATAGCAGACTACCATTAGGAATCATTGACATTTGTCGGGGGGTTCTGTCAGTGCTCTGAACCATCCTTCCTTTGTGTCCTGGCTCTCAGAAGTGAGCTCCCTCTTGTGATGTGGGCCTCAAGCTGGGCCAGCATTGTTTGGTCTCAGCACTACCTTTACCCCAGCACCTCTTACAGGCAAGACAAATGTTTATTTTTATTTTATTTAAAAATTTTCCTGCCGGGCAGTGGTGGCACACGCCTTTAATCCCAGCTCTGGGGAGGCAGAGGCAGACAGATCTCTGAGTTCGAGGCCAGCCTGGTCTACAGAGCAAGATCCAGGACAGGCACCAAAACTACACAGAGAAACCCTGTCTTGAAAAAAATAATAAAATAAAAAGAAGAATTTGTGTGTGTGTGTGTGTGTGTGTGTGTGTGTGTGTTTTGGTTTTTTTTGAGACAGGGTTTCTCTGTAGCTTTGGAACCTGTCCTGGACTAGCTCTGTAGACCAGGCTGGTCTCGAACTCACAGAGATCCACCTGCCTCTTCCTCCCGAGTGCTGGGATTACAGGCGTGCACCACCACCTGGCAAAGAAATGTTTTTAAACAACAAAAAAAAAACAAAAGAAACAAACAAACAAAAAAGAGGGGCTTGGGAGATGGCTCAGTGAGTAAGAGCTCTTCTTCTTGAAGAGGACCCAGGTGTGGTTCCCAGTACCCACATGATGGCCCATGACCATTCAGAACTTCGTTTTCAGGGGATCAACACCCTCTTCTGGACTCCTAGGGTAGGCATGATGCATAAACATGCATGCAGGCACAGCCACTATTCACATAAAATAAAAATTAAATCTGGGTTGGGGGTTTAGCTCAGTGGTAGAGCACTTGCCGAGCAAGCACAAGGCCCTGGGTTTGGTCCTCAGCTCTGGGGAAAAAAAAAAAAAGAAAAAGAAAAAGAAAACATTAAATCTACATTTTGGTGATGATAATAACAATAGAAACAATTGAATCAAGAGCTAATAAAAAACTACTGTGCAGCACTTCAGCCCTAAAAAGCCTTCTTTTTTTTATTATATATATATAGATATAGATATAGATATAGATATAGATATAGATATAGATATATAGATAGATAGATAGTGTGTGTGTATGTGTGTGTGTGTGTGTGTGTGTGTGTGTGTGTGTGTGTGTGTGTTGGGGTCTGCATGTGCCAGGACACCCCAGGTCAGAAGACAACACGAAGCCAGCTCACTCCTTTCTAACATGTGGGTCTGAGAAACTGAACTGAGGTCATCCGGCTCTGTAGCAAGCCCTTTATCCACTGAGCCATCTCACAGGTTCCAAAAAGCCTGTTGAACGCTACTCTTGATTCCCTTTGCATTCTAAAATATTACGAAATAGAAAAGATATGAAATGTCCTATGTGTTAAATAAGGTAGGACAATTAATTGTTTATATTCGTTTTGATTTTCAAGTTTTATTTTTATGTGTACATAGGGGTCTGTGTCTGTGCAGGCGGATGCAACCTGTTTTGTGAATGTTTTCAGAGGCCAGAAGGGGGCGCTGGATCCTCTGGAGCCGGCATTATGGGTGATTGCGAACTGCATCACTTGGGTTCCAGAAAACTAACTCGGGTTTTCTGCAAGAGCATTATATGCTATCAAGTCATGTCTTCAACCCCTACTTTGTTTTTGTGGGGTTTGTTTGTTTATTTTGAGACTGGATCTCACTATGTACCCCTGCTGTCCTAGAACTTGCTAAGTAGACCAGACTTACCATTGCCTAGACTTCCTGAATGCTGAGACTAAAGGCTGGCCCTAGTTTGTTTTTTTTGAGATAGGGTTTCATTAGGTGAGGCAGGTCTCGAACCCACCATGTATCTGAGGAGAAACTGAATGCCTGAGTTTCTTGCCTCTACTTTCAGAGTACTGGGATTGTAGGTGTGGGGCTCCATGCTGCATATTGGTATCAGATTTTAATAAGCATGCTATGAACCTTACTTGTCTTCAAGTCTTCTATTATACAGCAGAGACATAGAAATGAGGAAGAGAGGGCTGGCATTGTATTTCAGCGGTAGGGAGCTGCTCAGCTTGCACAAAGCCCTGGGTACCAGAAGGATGAAATAATGCAAGGTAAATGTCCTACAATGT
>NW_023412123.1:0-26180 GCF_903995425.1 Onychomys torridus
GAGGTGGTCTGGGCCTCGCCGTTGCCGGCTGGAACATCGGCCCAGAAAGCGGAGCTGATTGCACTCGCCCAGGCCCTCCGGATGGCGGAAGGTAAGAGACTCACAGTCTATACTGACAGCAGATATGCCTTCGCCACTGCCCATGTGCATGGAGAAATCTACAGACGGAGGGGCCTCCTGACTTCAGAAGGTAAAGAAGTCAAAAATAAAAAAGAGATTCTGGATCTCCTACAAGCACTATTCCTCCCACGGCAGCTCAGTATAATGCACTGTCCAGGGCACCAGAAGGGGAACACAGCGGTGGCTCGGGGAAACAGGCTGGCTGACCTAACCGCCCGAGCCGCAGCCTCCCAACCACCCAAGGAAGGGCAGCTGTTGATGCTCCTGCAGGGTCACCCGCCGCCTAGCAGAGGCCCTATGCCCTACAGCTCTGAGGACCATGAGCTAGCAAAGAAAATGGGGGCGGAGTGGGACTCTGAGAAGCAGGCTTATACAAAAGAAGACAAACTAGTCATGCCTACTTCCCATACTCAATACATGCTCAAGTTCCTTCATGCACTGACCCATCTAAGCAAGGGCAAAATGAAGGCCCTACTGGCCGACGAGGCTTCTGGGGCTATACTACTGAACCAGGACCAAATACTCCAGCAAGTGACCTCTAGCTGTCCAGCATGCGCCCAAGTGAACCCCGGAAAGGCCCACTTAGGCAAGGGAACCCGCCTAAGGGGCCATCGCCCTGGGACTCATTGGGAAATAGATTTCACAGAGGTAACGCCCGGACTCTATGGCTACCGTTACCTCCTGGTTTTTGTAGACACCTTTTCTGGATGGATGGAAGCATTCCCCACCAAGAAGGAAACAGCCAACGTCGTGGCCAAAAAGCTGTTGGAGGACATTTTTCCCAGATATGGGATGCCCCAGGTAATGGGGTCCGATAATGGGCCTGCCTTCGTCTCCCAGGTAAGTCAGAGGGTGGCCAGATTGCTGGGGATTGATTGGAAGCTTCATTGTGCATACCGGCCCCAGAGCTCAGGACAGGTAGAATGAGCTAATAGAACCATTAAGGAGACTTTGACCAAATTAACGCTTGCAACTGGCTCTAGAGACTGGGTGCTCCTACTCCCTTTAGCCCTTTACCGGGCCCGGAATACTCCCGGACCCTATGGTTTGACTCCCTTTGAAATTATATATGGGGCCCCCCCCACCTATTGTGAATTTCCTTCATCCTGACATTTCGTCCTTCGCCACCAGCCCTACCTTAGAGGCACACCTCCAGGCCCTCCAGCTAGTACAGAAGGAAGTTTGGAAACCTCTGGCAGCGGCCTACCGAGAGCAACTGGACCACCCAATAGTCCCTCATCCCTTCCAGATCGGGGACTCCGTCTGGGTTCGGCGACATCAGACCAAAAATTTGGAACCACGGTGGAAGGGACCATACACCGTCCTGCTGACCACACCAACTGCTCTCAAGGTCGACGGGATTGCTGCCTGGGTCCACGCCTCCCACGTGAAGGCTGCTTAGGAGATTGACCCGACCAGTGCCAAGGAGTCCACATGGAAGGTACAGCGCACTCAAAATCCACTGAAGATAAGACTCTCTCGTGCCTGATTCTCCTCCTTACTCTCACCCCTCTCCCAACCCTGGGGTCAGGATCCCCTCACCAGGTTAAAAGGCTCACTTGGCAAGTTATATCCCAAACCGGGGAGACCATATGGTCAACCACAGCCAACCATGCCCCCCACACCTGGTGGCCACCCCTAACTCCCGATATTTGTCAGCTGATAGCGGGCCTGGACGCTTGGGACATTGCTCATTTGAGTCATTCTGACTTCCCGGTTCGCACAGCCCGGTCAATCAGGCCTGGGGGAGGATGAGGCCATTTCCCACAGAGGGGACCGGGATGTATCAATGCAAACACCCGTTGTTCCTTGTCCACTTATGACTTTTATGTCTGCCCCCGTGATGGCCGCAACCGGAAGGAGGCCCGTAGATGTGGGGGATATGAGGAATTCTTCTGCAAACAATGGGGATGTGAGACCACCGGCGGGGCCTATTGGAAGCCCAGCTCTAGTTGGGACTTGATAACGGTGTCTAAAAATTATTCCAGCCCCAACAAATGTACAGTCAGCACTGAGGGAACTGTCCCCTTACCAATTGTTATCTCTTTCACTGAAAAGGGCAAGGAGGATAGAGGATGGCAGTCCGGGCATACTTGGGGACTCAGGTTTTATATGACAGGGTTTAACAAAGGCCTGACCTTCAAAATTCAGCTCAAGGCAGAAACCACCCCCCTGTCAGTTGGCCCCAATACGGTCCTCTCAGATCAGAAACCCCCATCCCAGATGGGACAGGGTAAGCAACTCCTCACTCCCACTATGTCACCCAATATGAATGTTCCCAACATAACTGCAGCCCCAATAACTGCGGCCCCCACCAGGACCCGCCTAGGGACAGGGGATCGACTCTTTGGTCTACTGCAAGGAGCCTATTTCACCCTAAATGCCACCCAGCCTGACCGAACTCAGGAATGTTGGCTATGTTTACTCTCTCTCCCTCCCTACTATGAAGGGGTAGCAGTACAGGGCCCGCATTCCCAGCTGGACACCCCCCCCAGCTCGATGCCTGGGAGAGACCCAACATAAGATGACTCTGTCAGAAGTATCTGGACAGGGACTATGCGCCGCTCTGAAGGAAGAATGCTGTTTCTATGCTGATCATACAGGTTTGGTCAGAGATAGCATGGCGAAACTCAGAGAGCGGTTGAAGCAGAGACAGAGATATTTTGAAGAACAACAAGGATGGTTCGAGGGATGGTTCCACAGGTCCCCATGGCTCACCACCCTCATATCGACCATCATGGGCCCCCTGCTGATTCTTGTGCTTATTTTGATGTTCGGCCCTTGCATTTTAAACAGACTTATTCAATTTATTAAGGAGAGAATTTCGGTGGTTCAAACTCTGGTACTAACTCAACAATATCAACGACTCCATCAGTCAGAGACTGAACCACCACCCCTGGCCCCTCGCCTTTATGCATCCCAATAAATGAAAGATTCCATTTAGTTAAAAAGAAAATGGGGGAATGAAAGACCCCCCCGACACCCCTATAGTAATGCTATGTTTGTAAGGAACAAAAGACAGTTCCAGGAAACAGAATGGCCCCACCACAGCCCAGATAGCTATTAAGAAATGTTGCTCAACCCTTTGATGGACACTGATTGTTCTCAGCCAAACCTTCGTCAATGCCCTGTTGTGCAAACCCCCTAAGAGCCATTGGAAATTCCCCAGCTTGTGAGATGAGGCACGAAGGAATTCAGCTAGAAGGCAAAGGTGTAGAGATAAGCAGGATGTCAGGGACAGACCACCTGGCGTCAGTACGGGAGGAATTCTAGATAGGGGTTGAGTCAACACACATATCTGGTTACCAAGGAGACCCACAAACCGCCCTGAGCCTGAGTTCACGCCCTATTGGATTTATACTTGTATACTCGCGCCTCGCTTTGTCCAATTAGAGCTCTGTAACCATTCGCGCCTTGTTTGAATTATCCAATCAGAGCCCTTTGACCAATGCTTTCTGCTTCTGTACCCGCGCTTTTTGCTATAAAAACCCATCTCACCAACCCAGAGGCGCGCAAGTCTTCCGAGAGGCTTTGTCGCCCAGGTACCTGTGTTTGAATAAACCTCGTGCTGTTGCATCTGATTTGTGGTCGCTGCGTGCTCCTTGAGACGGGGGTCTCACCTGAGGGGAGATCCCTCCGGGGGTCTTTCATAAGAAAGCTCTTTCTAACTGGTAGTTTGGCCCGTGATTTTCCCGCCACACCGCTGACCGCCAGCGCCATTTCATGCTTTCAATAACCTTTGAGCTTTCAGTCCTGTAACTGCAGATGGCATCATGCACCTGGGAAGGAGGTTAAGCAGAGGCTGGCACGTTAACTTGGGTTGTCTAGATTACGAGGTACTTGAGGTACTTGTGAGGCATCTCTGTAGAAATGCCCTCTACACAGCTGATGGAGTAAGGGTGGCCGAGGAACGTATGTATGTACAGGACGTCTCTGTTCGTGGTTTACAGCTGCAGGAGTTTGAGCAGATAAACATCTTGGTGCCGTCGGATGGCAAGAGGTGACTTGAGGCCTGAGATACATCTCTTGAACTCTCTGTTCAGGACTTAAGTGTGAAGGAGAGCAAGAAAAGAAAGGTTTTAAGGCAGAAGCAGGCAGATCTCTGAGTTTGAGGCCAGCCAAGGTTGCAAGGTGAGACCCTTTCTAAAACAAGAACAAAAGGAAAGCAAAATAAAAAAGAAAGACTGAGCGGCAGTGTCAGAGGAAACAGAACAAAGTGAGAGTAATGTAAGGCTGTGGGATTTAACAACAGTCATCTTTGGTGATGTAGACAGAGCGGCCTTGGTTGGAACGTCAGTGGGAGTGCGTGGGAAGGTAGTGTCGACATCAGGAAGGTGAGCAAGAAGGCGATTATTTTGACCCTAGCTTTACTATAAGGTAGGTCTAGTTTGAGAAGCAAGCTTGCCCCCCACCCCCACCCCCACCCCCAGCAAATTTTCCTGAACTATGTTCAGGGATTGGTGGTGCATGGTTTGTGACATGAGGAAGATTTGTCTTTTGAAGACAAATTTGTGCTTGTGTTTAAATGCTGATAGACACAGGGAGAGGCTGAAGATAAGATGGGATAGAGGGTTCAGGAAGCTCTTAAGGTAGGACAAGAAGAGAGATGAACTTAGACCACATAATTAGGATCAGATGGGGAGAGTTTATGTTCTCTATACAGGTGAGAGAAATGATATGTACCACGGGGTATGTTGATAACAGGAATCAGGTTTTTTCTTCAATAGCTTCTTCTCTGGAAACCCCAGTGTATTGGTGCGTGGTGACTGGCACTATTAATGATTTGAAGTATGTAGAAGGTAAAGAGCCCACTGTGGAGAGCCCAGAACAGTCGACTACATACTACACCCACACTGCGGAATTGCCTGGGGGCATTTGGAATTCAAGAGCATTAGTGCTATTCTGGATCTGAGTCAGCCAAGGGCACCCAGTTGATTTGGATTGAGACCCCACTTTGAAAACTACTGGTGGAGAGTCAAGGATCCCTCCATGGATGCGAGATCCATTACAAAAACTGGGTTAGTATTTGCAAAGAACCGATGTCCACCCTCTTGTCACTTCGAAACAACTATAGCTTAACTATAATGCCAAATACAGTGAGAATGTGTGTCAAGTTGTTGTTACACTGGACTATTTAAGAAATAATGACAAGAAAAGGCCAGAACATCTGACTAGAGTTTTTGGTGGATTATGGTTTGTTTTGTGTGGTGGTATTGTGTTCCCCAAAATATTGTGTACCCTAATAAACTTATCTGGGGTCAGAGACAGAACAGCCACAATATTAAACATGAGGATAGGCAGTGGTAGCACATGCCTTTAATCCTAGCATTCCAGAGGCATAAATCCATCTGTTCAAGGATACAGCCAAGCATGGTGACTCTCGCCTTTAATCTCAGAAAGTGAGCCTTTAATCCCAGGGAGTGATGGCAGAAAGCAGAAAGGTATATAAGGCGTGAGGACCAGAAACTAGAAGCATTTGGCTGGTTAAGCTTTCAGGCTTTTGAGCAGCAGTTCAGCTGAGACCCATTCTGGATAAGGACTCAGAGGCTTCCAGCCTGAGGAAACAGGATCGGTTGAGGAACTGGAGAGGTGAGGTAGTTGTGGCTTGTTCTGCTTCTCTGATCTTCCATCATTCACCCCAATAACTGGCCTCAGGTTTGATTTTATTAATAAGTACCATTAAGATTCCTGCTACAGTTTTGTTTTGTCTTGTTTTGTTTGTTTGTTTTAAATATTTTGATCCTCAGTTGATTGACTCAGCAGGCACATGCTATTTTGGGTGACTGTTCCCCAGAGATCCATGCATTAACAGTGGGAAGTGTCAGAAACCATTGAGAAGTTGGACCTTGTTAGAGGTCTCTAGGTGACTGGAGACATTGCTTGCATAGGTCTATGGGATCCACTCTTGTTCTTTGTTCCCTGGGTCTTTTTTTTTTATTTTTTTAAAGATGTATTTATTTATTATGTATACAGAAGAGGGCTCCAGATCTTACAGATGGTTGTGAGCCACCATGTGGTTGCTGGGAATTGAACTCAGGACTTTTGGAAGAACAGTCGGTGCTCTTAACCTCTGAGCCATCTCTCCAGCCCTGTTCCCTGGGTCTTGAAGTGCATGGATTCCTCTGTCATGTGTACCTGCCAGAAGCCCAAAGTCACAAAGCAACCCGACTGTGGTCTGTAACCTTCCAGAACCATGAGTCAAAACAAACTCTTCCTCTTTATAAGTTAATTGACTCAGATATTTTGTAATAGTGACAGAAAACTGTTAAGTACAGTGAAAACCCCATGAATTAAGAGGTGTGGCAGTATTTTAATATGGAGACTTTTAATAAAATGGAAGGACTTACCACCAGTAGAGAGGCAAAAATTAAGACAAAAGGAATAACTAGTAGACAGAATTCCTAAGAGTTGAATCAAGGGCCTGGGAGAAAGTATGATAAAGAAGAAAGGAGGAAAGATCAACCTTGGACAGCAGAGGGATTATGTCTTTCATTAAAGGTCATTGCCTCTCAGGGTAGAAGGACAGGGGACAATGCTAGCTATCAAAGCTGGTAGCATTGGAAGTTTAACCTGCAACAAATTATCTTCCTCCCAAAAAATGTGTCCAACAAACTTGTAAAAGTGTTGCAAACGGTAATAATAATTGAATGTTATTACCATATGTCTGATATTCAATGTGCTAATTAATTCTTATTGTAACTCAAGTGAGAGATGTGTCCTACTACCATTTCATGGAAAAAGAACCTGAGTTTAGATAGTAGAGAAAGAGCTTGGCTTGCACAGAGGTAACATGAATCTTTAAAGGTCTTATAATAAAAAACCCAGAGCCAAACATTGGGGGGAAAGCTGAAAGATCAGAGAAACAGAACAAGCCAGCCACAAGTTCTTACCTCTATGAAATCCTCAGTCTAAAGAGAGAGAGTTCCTGTTTCCTCAGGCCTTATGTATCTTTCTCTGCCCAGACATCACTTCCTGAGTTCAAAGGCATGTGTGCTTCCCAGTACTGGGATTAAAGGTGTGTGCCACCACTGTCTAGCTCTGTTTCTAGTGTGGCCTTGAACTCACAGAGATCCAGATGGATCTCTGTCTCCCAAGTGATAGGATTAAGCGTGTGTGCCACCACTGTCTGGCCTCTATGTCTAATGTAGTGGCTGACTCTGTCCTCTGATCCCCAGGCAAGTTTATTAGGGTACACAATATGTCACTACATTCCCCCTTTTTTTTGTCTAAAATAATAAAAGATGGTTATAACTAATATAAGAAAAACTATATACAATAAGTATAATAACTATATACAATATATACAATCAATCAACGATGTCTAGTCCATTTGCATTTGACAAATTCAGTGAAAATACTCCATTATTTATCTGTTTTGGTGAGTCCAAAATGTTGTACATAATTCACTTTCTATCCTAACTTGTATTACCAACCAAAAGCTATCTTTTGATGTCTCTCAAAGGTACACACTTTACACCTCTTTAGTGAGTTTCTTTTCTGAATTTGTTAGCAAGCAAAACTACAACTATAACTATCTAATCTTCAACTCTCTCAGAGACCCAAGAAGGAAATAATATTAACTGAGTAAGCAGGAAGTGCAAACAAATGACTTCCAAACAATGTGAGAAATGACAGAAACAGCTGGCTGCCTGGACAGTCACCCAAGATTTCTCTGCAACATTGGAGCATCCATCTTTGGCTTACAGGCCTAGCATATCTGACAGAATAATCTGGGAAGCAGGATTTTCTGAAGGGCCTTCCTACCTTGTCTTGGCAAGGTTTAGCAGTCCTTTCTTTTGTGCCCTGCTTGTCCACTTTGGACAGCATACTGTCAGCAGTCAAGGCAAGGACATTTTCTTGCCCAGTGGTTAACTTGCCACAAAGAAAGTAAACTCCATATGGAGTTTCTTCAATGCCCATCATCTTCTCTGAAGTAGATTGGTGTTGCCAGGAGCACACATGTCTCATAGTCATAAAAAAATAAACTATGTTATTAAAACATCTTAAATGCCATATTCTGTAGATCTCTTAAGTGTTTGAAGATGACCTGCCTGTCTAAAATATATTTATGTTTAACCTTGAAAGCATACCTAATATGACTACAAGTTTGATTGTAATGACTATTAACTTGCATTTCTTATATCCTAATTAATTGATAATAATAACTTTCAAGGATTAGCAATTTGTATTACATTATTAAATGAACTGTATAGATACAATACCTTAAACAAGATTAGAAATACATGTATAGTATTTTCTAACAAAATCAATCTCAAATTTGTATCAGTATATATAATTTATATACAATATACAAAAATCCAATCCAATGTAAAATATTTAAAATTAGTAGTTGCTTTCTAAAAGTAGATTCAATAATCTACCTTTTTATCTTATCATATCCATATTCTCTTTTTTCTTTTCAGAGAAGATTCAGTAATCCAGCTTTTATCTGTCATTTCTGTATCTTTTTTTTTCAGAGTAGATTCAGTAATCTACCTTTTATCTATATCCTCTTTTTCTTTTCCTTTTTCTTTTTTTTCCAAACAAGAAGCCTGAAACTGATCCTCTTGTTTAGCGATTTTTTTTTTTTGGACCATTAACAATAACAACTTGTAACCAACCATCCTAAACAATGACAATTATCTAAAACCCAATGAATGACCAAAAACCACCTGTCCCACCTCTTGGGAATGTGAGCATCTCGTTTTTTAAAATTACTTTGTGCTGTCAGGGGGTGAAGGCATCTTTAGGGAATCCTGAAAAGAAAATTTTGGGTTAGTTGTCAAGTCCTGGGAGAGGGAGCTGTGTCATTTGTGGTCCAGTCTCTGCATAATAGGAAAGTGCAGGGCTTGTCTCAAGTCCTTGCTGGAATAGTCTGTGAGGCTGGATCATCTCAGCTAGCCATCTCCATACTGTCCTGAGCAGTTTGTAGTCCAAAGCCAGTCTTTGGGTGGTGTTTGTCATAGTCCATGTAGAGTCATCATTGTGGGATCACATCATCTTTTCGGAGACTCCAGAGTCACTGTTAGATGTGATCATGGTACATTGCAGAAAATCTTTTTCGTGGGACATTTTTTAATGGATGATTTGCCCTTTTTCTTCAGATGTCTCATTTGTCCAGTGTTCTTCAGATTCCTTAGCCTTCATTCTCCTGAAAGACAAAAACAAAGCCCTTCCCCAACCCTAACTTTGGGGAAGTTCTAATCTTTATCAATTTTGATTTATGGTTTCTCCCTAAATTTTTTTTTTATTTTCTAAAGCTGTTCTATCATCAGAGCAGTATGATTTTTTTTTTTTTTTTTTTTACAATAGGCATTAGGTTCTTTAATTGCTCTGGGAAAGAGTTTCTTCCACAATGACAGGAAAGGACTGAATGGAATTTGACATGAGGGCCTTCGAGAGGTCCCTCAGGGCCTTTTCCTATGGCAAAGGATTACCTTGTCTGTCTCTTGTTGATCTACATTTGTTAATCCAATATTTGCCTTTGCCACACCTTCTACATAGTCCAGAAAAGAAGGGTGTTCTGTTGGGATTATTCCTAGAAAAAACATTATTTTTAGGAATTCCCTGTTTACAGTCCCTTTTTAGGTGACCTTGGTACCACATTTGAAACATCTGACTTACTATTTTTCTTCAAACCTCTGGAAATCACCTCTCCTATCCAAGTATCATGGTCATAAGATTCAATATTAATTATATCTCAGATCTATTCCTCCAAGGGTGCTGATCTTGCCTTTAATGGCCTAATTATCCTTTTGCATTGTGCATTAGCATTTTCATAAGCCAGAGATTCAATTATTATCTCTCTAGCTTTTGAATTTGGTATCATTCTATTTACTGCTGAAGACAGCCTTTGTAAGGAATCAGTGAAGGTTTCTTTTGGGCCCTGTGTAACTTTTGTAAATGACTCAATATTTTTTCCCTACTTCTTCAGTAATGTCCCAAGCATTCAAGGCTGCCATTCGGCATAAAGCCAAGGTGTGGTCATTATATAGAGCTTTGCCTTTCTACATTAGCATAATCTCCCTCTCCAAGAAATTGATCTTGGGAAATTTCCATACCTCTAGCCCTACTCCATTGTTCACTAGTCTTAGCCTCATCCTTCTACCAGGTCCTCCATTGTAATTGGGGACCAGCTTCTAAAACAGCTGTAACACAATCTCTCCAGTCTTGAGGGATATTGCTTCTATTACAAGTTGACCATGAGTTTAACATCTGCTTCACAAATGGGGAATGCATACCATATGAGACTATTGCTTCTTTGAATCTCCTCAAATCTAACATTTGCCAGGAGTCCAGTCAGCTCTTACTCAATCTTGAGCATTTGGCAGTTCCTGTAAGGTTACTGGATAGATTAAGGTTGGCTGTTTGAAAGCCTTAGGCTGTTTCTCTGTAACCATATAATGCAATGCTGATATTGGTTCACCTATAAATTCTTCTGTCTGGGTCTCAATATCTCTATGATCTGTTTTAACACGTTTTTCTAAAACCTTTATCTTGGCATTCATATTAACCAACTTTTTAAATGATAAAACAAAAGTAATCACACATAATATTTACAATTGACATTATGTTAATCCCATCTACATTAATTATCTTCTCATTTAATTGTTCCATTTTCAGACCGTAAGTTGTATTATCAAACAGAGACCAAAAACTCTCTATTATAAAAATGTTTCCCATTTTTTAATGTGGGAAAAAGTTCTCTTTTAACTAATTTCTCCCTTTAAGAAATCTTAATTGATTCACCAGCTCTACTGACTGTGTAGAACAATAGAAGCCCAAACGGGTTTCAAGGTGGCTACCTAGTGTGGTAGCAGCCCAAGATCGGGATCCAGGGAGAGTCCACAGCCCACCAGGAGAGAAGAAGCCAAAGAGACTCATCCATGTGGGGTGCAGACTCCAGACGTGCAGCTCGTGCTTGAACTGGGACCCACAAGGCCTCAGACAAGCGACTTTTTCATGAATTTGTGCCACAAACAAACGTTGGGTACCAAATGTAACATGAATCTTAAAAGGTCTTATTAATAAAAAACCCAGAGCCAAACATTGGGGTGAAAGCTGAAAGATCAGAGAAACAGAACAAGCCAGCCACAAGTTCTTACCTCTATGAAATCAGTCTAAAGAGAGAGTTCCTGTTTCTTCACACCTTATATACCTTTCTCTGCCCAAACATCACTTCCTGGGATTAAAGGCATGTGTGCCACCATTGTCTGGCCTCTATGTCTAATCTGGTGGCTGGCTCTGTCCTTTGATCCCCAGGCAAGTTTATTAGGGTATACAATATATCACTACACACTGATCTTATGTGATTGTGACTTAAGTCATCTAAATTTCAACCCTGGAGTTCACACTATGAGCTGTATACATTTCACTAATGAACTTGGGAAGGAGTGGTAAGTTATATGAAAGTTACTAGGATTAATACCCTCATCTTTTCTGTTGCTGTGAGAAGATACCCGTGACTAGATAGTATATAAGAAATACAGACTTATTTGGCTCATGGTTCTGGAGGCTGAGAAATCCAGGAGCATGGTACAAGCATCCTCTTGGCATCTGGTGAAGCCCTGCTTGCTGCATTACAACATGTTAGAGGGTACCAGAGGTTGGAGGGTGAGATGACTGGGGGAGTTAACAGATACAGAGATGGAGATGGAAATGACACTTTTATAACAAAACCACTCCTACTGAGCCTAAGCCATCCCCACATGTTCCCCCTCATCCCTGTCACACACGGCACATTGGGGATTAGAGTTCCAGCACATCAGCTTGTGGGGGAGACATTCAGACAGGAGCAATCTCTCTTGTATGTGAGATTTAAGCTTTATCTGTCCTGACCTCACTTCAGTAAGCCTCTTTCTGCCTACCCCCCTTCCATCCTGGTGGAGGGGTTCCTAACTGATTTTTGTCTCCGCTGAAAATCATTTAGGACTTTCTGTTGCAAGTCACCAAAAACCAGACTCACTCAAGCTGATTCAACAAGAAAAGAGAGAAAAGAAGTGGTTAGCCTACATCATCGACAGCTTTGGGAGTACTACATCATTTAGTTTCAGGAGTACGGCCCCTGTGCTTAGCTGGGTACAAGCCCAGATGATCCTGGGTTCCGATTTCTTTGGTGACTTCTAGCTTCAGCTCTGCCCCGTTCTCTTTATCCCCAAGCTCTCTGGTGACAGATGACCCTCCCGCGTGTCACACAATGGCTGCGAGCAGTTTTGCTTTCTTGTCCTTCCATCTAGCTAGATAGAAGGAGCCTTCCCCACCATACACACAGAAATCCTGGCCTTCAGGTTCACTCTCCAGATGAAGTCCTGATCCACTGCCCATCATCTCTAGAGTGGAAGAGGAAGTTGAATCCAGCCACATCACAAGTGGTGGGGCCAGGCCATTCTTTAGTGCACACTAGGAGCAGAGAGGAAACAACAGAACTCTCAATGTCTTGTCCCCCTGCCCTGCCCCGACCCACATTAATCAATTCCCTGTGCCGTGTCAGTGGCTCACGCTGAAGTTGCTGACCTTTGGACAGAGGGAGGGAAGCTTAACACTTTGCACAGTTCTGCCAGGGCATGTCTCTGTCTCTTCCTATATATATATATCTTTGACATTTCCTTGTTTAAACATCCTTATTGACGCCCCATTACCCACAGAAGAGAGAGTCACAATGTTTTTAGTGTTTCACCGCTCGGGTGTCTCATGCTGTTTGAAATTACTGGAATACTGGGCTGGGAGATGACTCATAGAGTAAGAGGGCTTGCACTGCAGCCATGAGGACCTATGTTTGAACCCTCAGCACCCATGCAAAAGGTCAAGCATGGCTGTGCATGACTATGGCCACAGAACTAGGGAGCAGACACAGGCAGATCCCAAGAATTCTCTGGCCATCCAGTCTAACCAAAAGGGTGAGGTTTAGTGAGAGATTTTGTCTAAGGGTAATAGTGTGGAGAGCAACAGGGAGAGACCTGATGGCCTACTCTGGACTCTGCATGCAAGTTTGCAGATGTGTATACTGGCATACTTGTGCATGCAACACACACACACACACACACACACACACACACACACACACACACACACGAGTGGGATAAGGGAGGGAAGGAACTAGAATACAGCTAATTCTGTAGGTATGATTCTGTTATTCTGTAGTTTTGAAAAATCTAGAATTTGAATCATCTGTCTCTTGAGACATATAAGGAGTATACTTCATTAAATTAAATTTGGAATCAAGAGCTTGGATGGATCACTAGAACCCAGGGTTTTGAAACCACTCCAGGCAACATAGCGAGATCCTGTAATCAAAGAACAAACAAAGCAAAAATGATAATAACTTTGCATTCAAATATACGTGGGCCTGTTTAAAAACCATCTTTGAGCAAAGGTGATATAGCTCAGGGGTAGAGTTCTTGCCTATCACAAGTGATCCCTGTATCCACTCTCTAATAGTTTGAAAAATAAAAAGTACAACAAAAGCCATCTTTACTCCCATCCTCAGATAGCCAGCGAAGCAAACCTATGTAAGAAAAATTCTTATCAAAAATATTTTTCCATCAGTTAGACTGTGGACGCACTTTTTTGTAGTTGTTATTGATGATGGTGGTTGTGGTGGTGGTGGGTTTTTTTGGTTTGTTTGGTTTGGTTTTTCGAGACAGGGTTTCTCTGTAGCTTTGGAACCTGCCCCAGACTAGCTCTGTAGACCAGGCTGGCCTCAAAATCACAGAGATCCACCTGCCTCTGCCTCCCGAGTGCTGGGATTACAGGTGTGTGCCACCACCGCCTGGACCAAAATTAATTAATTATTTATTTTTTCCCTGGAGCTGAGGACCGAACCACTGAGCTAAATCCCTAAATCCCTGGATTTTTTTTAAAAACTTGTTTGTTTTATTGTTTTTTTGAGACAGGTCTTTCTATGTCGTTCTGACTGTCCTAAAACTTGCTATATAAACCTGGCTGGCTTCAAACTCAAGAGATTTGCCTGTGCCTGCCTCCAGAGTGGAGTGCTAGGATTAAAGGTGTGCCACACAGCCAGCCTTGAACACGACACTGTTGAGGTGGTGTTTGCCTTGGAATTTTCATTTATATAAGATGAAAAAAAAAATGAAGACAACCAGAAATGGTTTGTTTGAGGGAAAGAAAATTGCAGGTTTTTATTCTCTAGATCATTAGGTGCTATAACAAAATAGCCAAGACTACTTAAGTTAAAAACAGTATAAATCCATTTCTGATAGTTTAGAGGCTGGGAAGTCCAATGTCAAGTCAGCAGCAGAGTTCATATTGGGGAAAACTCTCCTTTTGATTCACGGATGGCTCCTTCTTCCTGTGTCTTCACTTGGAAAAGGATGAAAAGTCACGGTGGGGGCGGGAATAAAGCCAACTCAAATTCATTCCCTCAACCCTTTTAAAGGGCACAATTCTCTCCAGAATTCATGTCCTAATCACCCCCATAAAGGACCCTTCTTAAAACTTACCTTGTGGATTAAAATACAACATGAAATTTAGATGGGCATGAATATTCATATCAGTCATCAGTGAAAACACTGTTGTCCCAAGGAAGAAACAGAACACTGTCCCTCCCTATCTCCTCAAAGTCAGCAACCCAGAGACAGGGTGAGTTGAAGATAATAGGTGTTCTAGACTGTCCTGTGTGACAGAATATCTGAAATTTTGTAATAAATAGTGAGCAGGAATTTATTATGGTTCCAGAGGCTGAGAAATACAAGAAAGAGGAGTAGCATTCAGCAAGAGTCCTTTGCCACAGGGCTATGTGTATGTGCACGTGCATGCATGAGTGCACATGAGGGGCCGGAGAGAGAACAAGATGGGGCCAAACCATTCTTTCCTGAGTCCACTCCCACAATCCATTCATTAGAAGGCTTTGTTTTCTCTTAAAGGTCCCACCTCTTAACAGTGTTGATTGGAGACTAAATTTTTTTTAAATTTATTTAGTTTTATTTTTATGTGTTTGAGTGTTTTGCCTGAATGTATGTCTGTACCACATGCATGTCTGATGCCCACAGAGACCAGAAGAAGGTGATGGGTTCTCTGAGACTGGAGTACAGATGGCTGTGAGCTGCTGTGTGCTGCTGGGAACAGAACCTGGATCTTCTAGAACTGCTAGGGCTCTTAACCACTGAGCCATCTCCAGGCCTCAGGCCTGAATTTTTGACAAATAAACTTTGGCGAACACATCAAACCAAAGCAATGTATCAGAGAAAAATATTCGGACCTATTTCCTCTTATTTCTCTTAGCAGAGATACAGAAAGAAGTGTTCAGCAGTGCAAAGTTTTTCACAGCTCAAGGCTGGAGCTGGGTAATACTTGGTTTAATCTGGTACTGAGGACAGGGGCCATAGAGCTCACCCTGGTGCTGGACATTGAGAACTTGGAGATAGTCTGTGCCAGCCTGAGCCCGGATACTGAGTGTGGAGGTTGGTCTGGCCCTGGAGTGGGCTTCAAGTTTGGAGCCTGTGGGGCCAAGAGTCAGCCTGGTAATTGGGTGGGCTTGAGGCTCAGGATGTGGGTACTGGCCTGAAGTCTAGGTCTGTGGGAACCAGATCAGCATTGGATTTTCTGGGACAGGCCCAGTGTCCCCATTCAAGCAATTGTTACTGCTGACATCCTTATTCTCTTCCTAGTGGAAGGTATGCTTCTCCAGTCATGCTCTATGGGGTGGAGAGGGAGGCTGGGTACAAACCAGCCATTCCTATGGTTCTGTGCTACACTCGGGTATGATCACCCACGTGGTTTCCTTGGTTCTTGTGGAGGCATTTTCTCACATAGATAGTTAGAACTGGTATTTCTGTGAGAAAATGAGCCTCAGGAAACTCTGTTCTGTCTTTTTTGCTGATGAAGACATTTAGTACTACTCCAATACAAAATTCTGTAAATATAAGGACATGTCTGTTTATGTATGTATCAATGTTTCTATTACTTTGCATGCTAATTAAAAAAAAAAAAGACCTAGGTGTTGGGGGTTAAGCTCAGTGGTAAAGCGCTTGCCTAGCAAGACTAAGGTTCTGGGTTTGGTTCTTGGCTAGAAAAAGACAAAATTAAAAACAAAAACCTAAGAAATATAATTTTTTAAAAGAATCAACAAGAACCAATACATGACCACAAAGATAAAAAATGATGGCCAGAGAAATACATCACTGTTGAAGGGACCAACCCAGCACCAGCAATGTACCCCTAGAATGAAGGCATACAGATTGCCTGACAAACATTTTAAATAATAATCACAAGCTCAATGAACCTCAAGAAATCACAAAATCAAGGAAACAATGGCCCAAATAAGAAATCTTAATAGATTGAATCTATCTTAAAAAGAAATCAAACTCTAGAACTGAAAAGCAGTGAGTTAGATGAAGAAAATGCATCAGAAAACATCCACAACAGAAGTAAAAGAAAAAGGTGTGAACTAGAAGACAAACAGCTTAAAAATATAGTCAGGGAAGAAAAAAGGAAAAAAATGAACAAAACTTCATGGGATTTGAGGGACAGCATCTAAAGAAAAGATATTTGAATAATAGGAGTCTAGAAGGAGAAGAGACCCTGTTATGTGAGAAGAGTCCCCAACATCGAAGACATCCCGAAACGGATCTCAGAGAAGCAGAGTTTTAGGGGTTAGTGAGAAGACAGATACTCAATGACTCGCAGAAACTACATTTGCTGTGAAGACTGAATTCCTAGTTGAAGCTGTTTCTTCTACATTGGTGTCCACTGGAGCCCTGTTAGAGCTTGTGACCCCCAGAAAAGCCAGTAAGAATATTTTCTGTCTCTTTATGCTCAATTTACCTGCTGACCTACTGGGGTTTTCAAAAAAAGAATTTATTATTATTATTATTATTATTATTATTATTATTATTATTATTTACATGTATGTATGTATGTATGTGTGTGTATATGCATGTGTGAACAGATGCCCCCAGAAGCTAAAAGGTGACAGATTCCTGGAGTTACACCTGGTTGTGAACCACTCTTTATGGGTGCAGGGAACCAAATTCAGGCCCTCTGAATAAAATGTATGCACTCTTAACTACTGAACCAGGCCTCTGGCCCCAGTTATTTTATTACTAACCCTTTTTCTCTTTTCTTTTCTTTTCATTTTCTTTTTTTTCACTTGTTTTTGTTTTGTTTTTGTTTTTCAGAACAAGGTTTCTCAGTGTAACAATGATATTTCAATCTCATTATATAATGTCCCCTCCCCTCCCTTCCTGGCTTTCCTGGAATTTGCTTTGTAGACCAGACTGGCCTTGAATTCAGAGATCTGCCTGCCTCTGCCTGCTGTGGGGTGTCTGTCCTGTATGCTGTGAATATATGTTGCTATGATTAATAAATAAAACACTGATTGGCCAGTAGCCAGGCAGGAAGGATACTGTAGGTGGAACAAGGACAAAAAGAGGATCTGAAAGCAGAGAGAAAAGAAGGAAAAAGATAGAGGATATCCAGAAAGGTAAGCGGTGGGTCCTTTAGCAAAAATATTCAGGACAGAATATTCAGTGGGATACTGTAATCCAAGTGCTGTGGAAACAAAACCACCCACAAACAACGCTGTACCCAGCAAAGCTGTGCTTTAGAAATGAAGACAAAATAAAGACAGACAAACAGAAGTCAAGGGAGTTCATTACCACAAGATCTCTTTCCTACAGGAATGCTCAAGGGCAGTTCTCTAAGCAGAAAGACAAAGTGATTGGTAGCAAAAACATGAGAAAGTAGCTCTTTGGGAATAAAGCAAGCTAAGGAAATTGCATACATTGTTAATATGAAGTTTAAAACAAAGCCTTCAAGATACTAGCCACAATAATGTGTTAATGGCATGCAATACAAAACATGAAAATTTGCACACCAAAATCAGAATGGATGTTATGAGGTTAAACTGTTTATTATTTTTTATGGCTGATACTATCATCTTATCAGCTTAAAATATCCTATTTTATGCAAGTGTTATGGTAACCATAAAGCAAAAGGCTATAGTGAATACATAAGAGAGAGATAGTAAGGAATCAAAGCATAAAATAGAGAACAGCATCAAGCTGTTAATGGCGAACAGCAACAGAGGAAAGGAAAAAGGATTTACAAAATAACCTGAAAACAATTAACAAAGTGACCAAAGGAAGTCCTTACCTATCAATAATTTATCTTGAATGTAAATGGATTATCCAACCAGAAGTTAAGAATGCAAAGCTCAACAATATGCTGCCTTCCAGAAACTCACACAGTGTGACATTGAAAGGATGAAAGCTACTCATGCAAAAGGAAACCAAAAGATAGCAGAAACAGCTACACCTACATCAGAAAAAAAACAGTCTCCAAGTCGAAAACTGGAAGGGAGGGAGGAAGAAGGGAGGGGAGGGGGCATTATATAATGGTATTGAAATTAATTCATCAAGAATAAACATTATAAAAATATGTGCACATCACATTGAACTTAAACAGATGAGCAAATGTTGGGAGCCAGGTTGATACAGGACTCTCTTAGAGGCCCTGGTGAAAGGACAAAGAGAACAATAGTTCTATGTCTTTGCCCAGGGGCAGTCTTGGCAAGGTCTGGGCTGGGGCTGGGGCCAGGGCCTTGAAGGAGTTAAGGTTTTGGTTTGTGGAAACCTGACTTACCCCTCCCCCAAAAAACTGCAATTATTAGTCCCAAGACTGCTGTTTGCTCAGGTCTGTGGTACACTTGAGATCTCCTGTGTTCCCTTAATGCAGCAATGCTTGATTAGCTCCCTCTGACTTTGTTCTGTTCTCCCTCTCCCTGAAAACTGTATAAGAAGCTACACTTCTTAATAAACTTGATTAGCATTAGCTATCATCAGCCTATGCAAGACCTCCTAGTCCCAACTTTCCTATTTTCTCATCCTTGGTCCTCCCCTTTAGGATCCTGTCACTGAAGAATAACTTGCTGGTCTAGATCTAAGAGATATAGATAGATAGATAGATAGATAGATAGATAGATAGATAGATAGATAGATAGATAACAGTAATAATATCAGTCTTCAATACCCTTTTTCAGTAATGAATAAAAACCCAAACAGATTGTCAGTAAGGAAACATTGGTCTGAACTACACTTTAAGCCAAATAGAACATTCTTTCCTACAACACAAGATGAAATATTCTTCTCTCGTATACATGGAACATTCTCTGGGGTGAATCATAGCTTAGGCCATAAAACAAGTCTTAAAAAACTTAAGAGAGTTGAAATTATGTAAAGATCTTTTCTGACCATAGTGGTGTGACTCTAGAAATCCATAATAGAGGCAATTTCAGAAGATTCACAGATGTGTGGAAATTAAACAACATGCTTCTAACCACCAACAGGTCAAAGAAGTAAAAAGTGAAGATGGAAACCACTGTAGAAAAAGCCATGACCACATTATACCACGGCTTCCACAATGTGGCAAAGGCAGTTTGAAGGACATAATAAAGACAAGTGCCCACCTCAAAACAGGATGGTCAAGATACCTGATGAAATAATTTAAGGAACTGGAAAAGGAGAAACTAAGCCCAAAACTAGCCAATAGAACAAAGAGTTGACTTTTTCTAAAAAATAAAATAAAATAATCAATCCTACATCATCTAAGAAAAAGCGGGAAAGACTGAAGACTCAGAATTGGAAATGAAAAAGGAAATGTTCAACTAATAGTACAGAAATAAACAGCCTTTACAGAAGTAAAATTGGGAATACTGATTGTAGCAGGAATCTTAAATGGTCTTATTAATAAAATCAAACCCGAGGCCAGATATTGGGGTGAATGCTGGAAGATCAGAGAAGCAGAACAAGCCACAGCTTCCTCACCTCGCCAGTTCCTCAGCTGATCCTGTTTCCTCAGCCTGGAAGCCTCTGTGTCCTCATCCAAATGAATCTCAGCTGAACTGCTGCTCCAAAGCCTAAAAGCTTAACCAGCCAAATGCTTCTAGTTTCTGGTCTTCACACCTTATATATCTTTCTACTTTCTGCCATCACTCCCTGGGATTAAAGGCTCACTTCTTGGGGTTAAAGTGTCACCATGCCTGGCTGTTTCTAATGTGGCCTTGAACTCAGAGATCCAAAGGGATTTCTGCCTCTGGAATGCTAGGATTAAAGGTGTGAGTGCCACCATTTTCTGGCCTCTATGTCTAGTGGCTGTTCTGTTCTCTGACCCCAGATAAATTTATTAGGGTGCACAGTATTTTGGGGAACACAATATCACCACAACTGATCTTAGGTTTCTTAGGTTTAAAGGAATATTCTCCCCCTTCCAACACATAAGGATGCAGCAAGTAAGTGCCTCCTTTGAATTAGAACTAGACACTGTATGAACTGGTGCTTGCCTTCATCTTGATAGCATTAAGAACTATGAGCAATAAGTTTGTATTATTCAGAAATTATTTCATCATCCCTAATGGACTGATACAGAGGGAAAACTTCCAAATCCATTTGAAAAAGCAAGCATTAGCCTGACCCAAAGTCAAACAAAGCCACCTTAAGGAAAGGAAGTCTCAGGCCAGCATCCCTGATGAACATGAATGCAAATCTACTAGCAACCTGGATTCAACCGTCTTTAAAAGGCTCATTCATCAATCAAGAGGCATCTATCACTGAAACAAAAGGATGGTTCAATATAGATGAACCTATAAACGTGATATGTGACTCGCAGAATGAAGTAAATAACCACATGTTAAATCAAAAAAGTTTCTCAATAAAGTCAACAGACTCCCATGATAAAAATTCTCAACAAGTTATCTTTAGAAGAAATACATCTTGATTCAATAAAAGAGTCACAGCAAGCCCCTAACTAGCACCATACTCAGTGGTGAGAAGTTAAAAGCTTTTCCATTGAGATGGGAACTGAGGCATGAATGGCCACCGCTGCCATTTCAATTCAGTTCACTACTGGAAATCCGGAGCACTTAGGCAAGGAAAGAGAACAGAAGGTGGCTAATGTGGATGGGAAGAAGTTGAGCTGTCTGTTTACAGATAGTGCAAAGTCATAGAGAAAATCCTAAGATTAAAAAAAAAATCTGAACTAATAGAAGAATCCAGTAGAGCTGAAGCATACGAAGTCCGTATCCCCAACCAGTGTGTTTTATGTCCTAACAATAAACTAGCTAGAGAACGAATCAAGGGGACAATCACATTTACAGCAGCAAAAGAAGAATAAGTTTAAAGGAGGGCCTAAAATAAAAGACATTAATAAAAGAAACAAAACATACAGATACGTGGAAAGAGGTTCTGTGTTCATGGGTTGGAAGAATCAAATGTCCATACTATTCAAAGAAATCTACAAACTCAATATCATCCCTAGCAAAATTTCTGTGGAAGTTTTCACAGAAATAGAAAAAGAATCCTAAAATTTACATGGAGCCACAGAAGACAGCAAATATCAAATCTTGAACAAGAAGAGTAAAGCTAGAGACAATACGTTACTGGATCAGACACTGTACCGCAAACAAACAGGCGCACGGTCGTGTCGTGCAAACAGACGTGCAGACCAAGGAGTCAGAACAGAGAGCCTAGAAATAAACTTACTCAGGGTTGACTGGTTTTCAACAAAGATGCTAAGAACAGACGGGGGTGGGGGCACAGGTAGTCTCTTCAATAAACAGCGACGGGAAAACTGGCTGTCCACTTGCAGGGGACAGAAATTCTGTCAGCAGGCTGTCCAAAAGCTCTGTATGGGGGCAGGAGCACCTAGCCCTAAGGCGTGCATGTGAGTGTGAGGGAGAACGCACACACCTATGCACACAAGTGTGGAGGTCAGAGTGCCTCTCATAGTCTGTTGCTCTCTGTCTCATTGTCTACAGATAGGATCCCCCAGTGTAGCTTTCTGTTTCAGCTTGCCTGTTGGCTGGCCAGCAGCTCTACAGATCCTTCCATCTCCACCCTACAATGCTGGGGTTCTAGACCTGAGCAGCCATGTTCAGCTTTTTCTCTGAGTGCTAGGGATTTGAACTCATGACTTCATACTTTTAGAGAGAGTGTTTTTACCTAGTGAGGCATCTCTTTAGCTTGAATAGACATTTCTCAAAAGAAGACATACTTGTTGCTATTAAGTATATATTTAAAAGAACATTCAGCATCACTAATTATCGGGGAAGCACACATCAAAACTACAAGAGAAGGTCATTTTGTGTATGTGAGGATGGTTGTTACCAGGAAGACTAGTGATACCAAGTGCTGACCGAGAGAAGGAGAGAAAGGAATTCTTATGCATTGTTAGTAGGGAAGTAAATGACTATTTACAGAAAACAGTATTGAGGGTCTTGAAAATTTTACAAATGGGCCCTTGGTGAGATCTGATTTTCTCATTCACACACCTTGCTCCACTCTGTGGGCACCCATGCCTGACAAGCCTGATACGGCTGAGATCAAGAAATACGGTAAGCCGAAATTAAAGCAGAAAGGCAAGAGAAAAATCTGCCTTCGAGAGAAACGCTCGCCCAGGAGAATCAAGCTGGTGCACCATGAGTGCCAGAATGCACAGTACTCCCCATAAGCATCATGAGTGCCAGTGTGCACGGTACTCCCCACAAGCACTGCCTTCTTATCTACATCGTTTAGCTGTTTAACCTTGTAGGATGTAAAGAGTTGGATCCGTGTAAATGACTGTGATGTCCTTTCACAGCAGAGAATCGGAACTACTGGTCAGGAAGGCCATGCCTGCCTCTCTGGCCCACCTGCAGCTCAGGCTGGAGAGAAGAAGAAGAAACTGCAGGCTAGTGGGGGAAAAACTGGGTGGGAGATGATGAGATCTCTAAAATTCAAGATGGTTCAAGGTGTCGTGCAGGCTGTAAAATACAGTTTAGTCGGAGTGCCGTTGTTTTGTTCAAATGATTTAATTATTGAAATGCATATTTTAAATATCAAAAGGAAAGCTTTAAAACCTGAAAAAAATTGCAAATACAGCTACCATATGATTTAGTCACCCCATTGTTGGGGTCAGCATCCAAAGGGAAGCAGATCAGTATGCCAAGGAGATATGCAAAATCCCAAGTCATGGTAGCATAATTCATGATGTTCAAAATGTAAGAAATAAACCCATATTTGTCATTGGATATGTGAATGAAGAAATCATATGTATGCATAACAGAGTACTGTTCAGTCTTAAAGAAAAGTGAGGATACATTGTAACTAGTAACATGGATGGAACTGGAGATACTATGTTAAGTAAAATAAGCCAGGCTCATAAAGACAACTACTGCACCATGTAACCGGAAACTTTTCTGTGTCCCGCCAGGCCTACAGCAGCTTATAAAATAATCATTCAGAGGCTTAATATTAATTACAGGCTGTTTGGTCTATGACTCAGGCTTATTGCTAGCTAGCTATTACATCTTAAATTAACCCATTTCTGTTAATCTCTGCATTGCCACGTGTCTCATGGCTTTACTTGTGTTCCATTACATCTTGCTCCCCCAGCGCTGGCATGCTTCCCTCGGCTCCGCCTTTCTTCTCCCTGTATCTTTGGATTTCCTGCCTGGCTGTAACCTGTCTTGCCATAGCCCAGGGCAGTTTCTTTATTAACTAACGGCAGCAACGCATATTCACAGCATACAGAAAGACCATCCCACAGTACCACTGTGTCATGGTTGTGTTGAATCTTAAAAAAAAAATAAATAAATAAGGACTCAGAGAGTAAAATCTTGGTCATGGGAAGCTTGGGTGTGTGTGAAGGAGACTGACTGCCAAAGGACCCAAACCTTCAGTTACATAGGAGGAGTAAGATCAAGAAATCTATTGCACATAGTAGTTAAGATAGCAAATGACAATATATATTTGAAAACTGGTAAAAGATTCTTCAAAGTCCTTGTCATAAAAGTAAATGTGGGCTCCTGGGTATCAAGGAGCCCACTGATCCCTGGCAGCGTATCTGACCCATGCTGTCTCTGCCCTGAATAAGTTTTCCTTACCATTTCACAAAGGTAACTAGTGTAGCAATGCACCTGCTAATAATTTGACCTAGCTGTTTTGCTATGTATACACATTTCAAAGCATGGTTCTACACCAAAGATACATTTTATATGTGTGTGTGTGTGTGTGTGTGTGTGTGTGTGTGTGTGTGTATTTCCCACAGTGACTGCACCATTTTACATTCCAACCTTGATGCATGGGACTCCAATTATTCTATGTCTACATCTGTATTTGTTTGTTTTGTAGTACCCATCCTTTTAAACATCTCATTAGTTTCTATTCTCAATTTTCTTAATGATTAGCAACATTAACATCTTTTTCTTTTTCGGGTGCTTTTGGGGTTAGTTGTATTTCTTCTTTGTTTTGGACTTGACTCTCACTAGGCAGCCAAGGCTTGAGCCTCAGCATGAGCCTCCCGAGTGCTGGGATTGCAAGTGTTTACCTCCATACCCATGCTGTATTTCTTTGGAGAAAGGTATGTGGGAGTCCTTGGCCCATTTTAAAATTCGATTGTTTGCTGTTTGTGTTGTTGAGTTTTGGCTGTTCTTTACATATGTTGGATATCAGTCAATTCTTTATCAAATAGATGATTTTCAAAGACTTTTGGCCTCTTGAGCATTGCCATTTCTCTACATTGAATAGTGTCCTTTGATTTAAAAAAAATTTTTTAATTTGTATGAAGTCCGACACATCTACTTTTCCTTTTGTTGTATGTCTTTTTGGTGTTATGCCTAGGACTGCTTTTGAAATGCAAAGAGTATATTTGGGCAAGCAGTGCCTTGTTAGCCACAGACTAGATATGTGTTGGTCATTCTCTGTCTTCATCTAGTTGAGGTATACAGAAAAGAGGTGGGGTTACCACAAGGAGTGAAAGGACTATTTTTAAGCCAGTATTTGAACTATGTCCATCTCACAGGGAAATGGAGGAGAGTTGCTTGTGGGGGACAGATGATGCACAAAGAGTACTGATGTCATAATTTCAGTTTCTCATAGGCAGAGCTGTCTCACGGGAGCAGTTGTTGTGAAAAGCCTGTGTGGTGCTTTTTAGAAAGCATTCTTGATTTCTCCCTGGTTCAGCACTATGACGAGGATAGCATGTGATGATATATGCAAATGCGTTATAAAAGCAACATAAAGTTGTATTGTTAATAACTGTCTTCAACAAATACACATAAAAATTGAGCATAAGAACTGGACCTAGGAGGGAAGTGACAGGTATAGGAACGTACCACAGCTCTTCTTTGCGGAGGAGAATAATCAGCCCAGAAAACCAACCCTGCAAGGTCCCTTGCGTGAAGCCCTCCTTTCGTGATCCAGAGAGGTCAGGCCACTGTGCACAATGTGGGGCATTCCGGTCTGCAGCGCACTTGTCCAAAGCTCCCCATGTGGGGACTTTGGCTACCACAAATGCCTTGAAATTTGCGCTTAGAGAGCATCACACATTCGCTCGCACGTTACATTCCTCTCTGCGCCGGAGGAAGCCTTTCCTTCTGGGTGTCAGTGATGAAGGCATCTGTTGGCCATTTTTCTTGGAATTTGAGAACTTGAGGAACTGCCTATCAAACCTGGTGCCTCTGATATCCACTAGAGGGCGCTTGCTCCCGATCTGCCCTAAATCCAGTTGGGGGGCGTTGCTGGTGGGGCGGGGGAGGAGGACTCTAATAAAAAATTCTAAAGCTTGGTTTGTTCCAGAAGAAAAAAAACCTCAACCCCAAACGGCCAGTAACCTGTTTCTTCCGACAGCTGGGGCAGTGGGGGGGGGGGGGGGGGGGGGAGGCAGGGAGGAGGCTTAGGCGGACCCCGGCCCTCTTTACTCTCCCTGCATCCCCTCCTGAATCCCCTCCCCACTCTGCTCATCCCCTGACCGGTCGGTCCTTCAAGCAGCCGATCTTCCAGAAGAGGAGGGCGGAGGGTGGTACCTGCCTTCGTGCGCACTGCGGCTTGGAGCCTATGGTGGTTGTCACACTCACCACGGAGGGCTTGTGAGAAGTCCCTCTTAGAACACACAAGAGAAAAGAGCAGAAAGCCGGGATGCAAAGATTTATGAGGAGAAAGACTCATGTAAGGGAAGGAAGTTAAAAATCAAACAAGCGGAATATTAAAAAAAAAAAACAAACAAACAAACAAAAAAAAAAACCAACCTCACACTGCGCCTAGCAATGAAGTCTTCATGACCCCGGCTAG
>NW_023412124.1:0-177411 GCF_903995425.1 Onychomys torridus
CCACAGTAGCTCTTATAAAGGAAATCATTTCATAGAGTGGCTTATAGTGCAAAGGCTCAGTCCATTATCATCATGGAATTCCCTCACATTGTAGTTTCATTATCAAAACTTTCTTTGATAAAGAGCCACCTAACATAGATTTTTCAATGATTCAAAAATGTATGTCATGTCATAACATGTTAATTAAAATGACATTGATAATGATCATAGTCCTACAAAAAACTAACTTGAGAAAGTGATATGGTTTATTTGTACAGTGGTCTTTTAGAACCTTTGATCCTCCCAGTGTGTTTGGGGGAAGATGATCTGTATGAAGGATTTATCTCAGCAGCAAACACTCACTTGTCTCATTAGAAACTTCATTTTCTGGGCAGAGGATGCAATCAAAACAACAGGCTGAACTTCCTTCCCACATGAATTTCTTCAGTCCAGGACCACAATCAGCACTGCACACAGAGGGTGGCATCTGAGGCAAATTAGACATACGCTGATAACAGGAGTTTTATCTTCTTCTTCCATAACAAAATTATGTCAGCATGTTTAAATATTAATAGGCTTATGTTATATATACAAAATGAATGACCACATTAAACTTATTATATTTTATAAAGTCAAATATGTAAATGTATGAAAACAATCTGATGTAACTTGAGTAGCTTCCAAATCTTAGAAATTTAGGAAAAGTAATGGGTTGTTTGCTGTAGGCAAACAACATAGAGCTTGCAAACTGATTTTTCTAGTTAATTTTCATCACCTTAACAGAAAGTACATTTAAAAATTTAGAGGGAAGCATAACTAAAATATTTCTCTTCATTGAATTAGCCAGCTGTCATATTATTTATGCATTTTATTAAGAAGTAATTGATGTGAGTCCCCAGTCTACTGTGGGCAGTGATATCCCTAGGCAGGGCTGTAGGAGAAATCAAGCAGAGTACAGCTGTAGACAATGTTCCTTCAGGTTCTGTGCTTTAGTTGAAGGATCCAGATTCCTTCCTTGTCTTCCCCTTTCTGTAACCCATGAGCCTAATCAACTCTTCCTCCTCAGTTTGCATATGGTCAATGTTTAATCATAGCAGCAGTGCAGCAAACCAGGATAAATGGATAGCAGAAACATGGGAAATATCTCTTTAAAGCTCTGGTAGCAAATATGATTTCCAATAAATAGCACTGAAAAGCATGACAAACAGAGTGTAAAGAGAAAAATAACTAAATAGACAGAGCCTGGTGTATTTCTGGTAATGAGGTACTGAACTGATCTGTATTGAACTGGAAGGTGGAATGGTTCCTGAGGTGAAAGTGCCTTAAAATGGCTGCAAATATTTGGGGAACTGGAATAAAATTGAGATTGTTTAAAGTTAATTATAGGATTTCTTAAAGTTTAAAATATAGAAACTTTACATTGTCAAAAACCTAGTGATGGGGTCTATATACTGGTTAACACAGCTGCTGATGGTCAGATATTCACTTTAGATCCTTTGTTGAGTATTGATTTCTGTGTCAAAACCACGGTACCTACTATGCATGGGCTCTTTCATGTTCTCCACAATGTGATCAACTACAAAATTCCTTTTTTATTGTGGTTTTCTTGCAACAGGGTTTCACAATGTATTGCTGGTATATCTCAACTAACTATATATAGTAGGTTAACATAGATTACACAGAAATTTGCATCTCCAGCCTCCCGAATGCTGGAATTAAAGGTGTATGCTGCCAGTGAGAACATTTCTTCCCTTATTTCTGTATTTCAAGTTCACCATGTATTTCTGTAATGGACCCACTTGACAGTGTTACTGCTGTGTGACAGAAATAATTACTGTTAGGTCAGACCCACCTGTCTACTTCCTGTGGACAACTCTATCACATCATCATATAAATGGAGCTGTTGACCATTTGGAAAATGTGGACTAAACTCTCCTATCTTCACCTTAAATCCAAATCCATTTGGGAAATTCCAGATCTGGAAAATGTCATACTCTGCCTGCAGGTTCTCTCTCTGGTTCATATTCACTTTTTCTCCAACAGGATTAGTGAAGTGAGTCTTCCTCAGAAAGGAGTGCAGCTGAAAGAGAGGCAGCATTCTACAGTGTATGTGACCTTTCTTGATGTCAGAAAACATACACTGATTTCTTCTTAAAAGCAATGTTATTGAAGGTGTCCACAGGACAAATATAATAAAAAGTAAGTGGATAAATAAAAGTATCATAACCTTCCTAGAATTTAAGTTCTTTCAGAGGAAACTACCAAACAGAAACACAGACATACATGCAGACACAAAACATTGGTAAGAAAAATACACAACACAAATAAAGAGAGAGATACACACAGAGAGAGACTCACATCCATACAGACAAACATACATAATACAGATATGCAATAAACACACACATATATATGTCAGATACACACATAAAAATAAAGTCAGAAACAGACAGTCATGCTAACCCAAACAGACACACAGAAACAGAAACATGAAAAACACAGAGGCTCACACTAAATGCACATTTATAGACAAATACACACAAGGAGACATACATATATTGAAACACTCAAACGGAAAAACATTGACATATACAAATTTATGCTCACAATCAAAGACAGATTGACAGACAGAGAGAGAGATATTCATACGTGCAAGCAAACACACAAAACACACAGTACTGACATTTATACATATGTACAGAAAAATACACAGGAAGGTATACACAGAAAGAAATACACTAAGACATTGACACAAGAAAAATTTATGCTCAGTTCCACAGATGTAAATGCAGATAGACAGACATACAATATACACAGCAACCGAGATAATTAAGGATACATATAAAATAAGATCATGCTCCCATACATAGTGAGAACTATTCATTCACAAACATAGAGACATATATGTTATGAAATAAATAACACCACCACTGTTTCCTGTGTAATTACTCACTGAGTGTCAAAGAAGGCCCCTTGAGCCTAGAGTAGGGTGCAATCAGTTGAGAATGCTTCTGAAAACCATCTCAATACACTGATTAACATATACTTGACAAATGGAGAACAAGGGCTCATCTTCTCGTCATGGAGAGGATTAATGAGGAAGGGCTGCTACGTCTCCAGTATTAGAAGAGGTGAAATGATAGTCAGGTGCGCTGTAACGTATTCACTGATATTCCTTGATAAATTGAGTCCTCCACTCCATTGCTTTTGCATTAAGATTTATATCACACTCTAGCTTTAAGTCCTTACAAGGAAAAATTTTCAGAAATATTTCTATTTCATTAATATTGGCTAATCCAGTAAATTTGGACTTCTGAAAGACTCTTAAAGACTATGGTATTGATAACATATAATTTCATCTAATAGAAGAAACACTACCTTCAAGCAGTTACCATGGTGTGCATTCCCATTATCCACATGTTGAGGAAGCATCTCATGAACAGCATGGGCTACAGTATACACAGCATTATATATGTCATAACTGTCCTCACTAAAGGCCATGTTAAAAGTCTGTCCCATTAGCCACTGTAATGAGGCATTGGATGAACAATTCTTCAGTGTCTTACACTTAGAAGCTGAGACTTCACAGTTAAAGTTCATCCATCCCAGCCTTGCAAGGTATTCAACTGTGTATTTCAGAGGGTTCAATGTCTGGACAAAAGTTTTAAAACCAGAAATCTCAGAATAATGGCGTGCAAAAGATAGTGTCCCATGGGATGAGCCAACTGTGAGTCTCTCTTACTTGTAGTGACATCCCATTGTGAGGTAGTCACCCATATTCTCTGTATACCTAGGGATTCCCACATTCTAAAGCTCACAGCTAGAGTACTGTCTGCATCACCATAAATGATAACTACATTTGCAGATGATGTTATGATTTGGTTATAATATACTTCAGCTCTTCTAATGTACAAATGTGTATTGACTGGGATTATGCTCACAAAAGCAAAGCAGACTTTACTTCTTTCCATCTCTGTTCTCAAATGTGAGAGAAATTGAGTACCCTGATCACTGTCAGAGATGGCCAGTCCAATCCAGTTCCAGTTGATGTGAAGCATCAAAGAGACCATGGCCAAGGGTAGAGTTGTGTCCTTGGGGGCCATCTGATGTATATAAGGAAATTTTTCATGATCACTCAGGATGGTTTGGAAAGGTCCAAAGGTAAGCTGAAGGATCTAGGACACAGGTAGCAGCATGAGGTAATGTGCACTTCTAAGAACTTGTAAATACACTTTCAGCAAAGAGTTCTATAAAAACTTCTTATCTATTATTTTTCCCTCATCTCAACTTCAAAAAAGGAAGGAAATCCACATCATGTCTCTGAATATTGCTCTTGAACCACACTGTTTCACAATCATTCCACTCACTCTTCTTAGCATCTTGGTATTGTACCAACAGACTCACAATTTCTTGCAAACCCACACCCAAACATCTCACCTGTTGAGATCTGTAGGGCTCCATCAATGTCCCAATCATCACAGATGTTTCCCAGTTTGGTCCTGTCAGCACCATTAAACACATAATCTCTTCATTACATTCATAATTAGGAGGTTTATATTGATTTTCTTCAGATTACGGCATAAAACTGTATAATTTTGACACAGTCCTACAACCACCTTTGGGCCACTGAAATACTAATGACATATTTGGCAAAAGATCAGTGTTCCTATTGACTTCATCCATGGAAAAAGTTAAGGCCAATGGAAACTTGTTGTTTTAAGGTATAATATTTATTATGGACAAAGATCTAAAGGTAATCCTTTGTAGTACATAGAAGGAGCTTCCTGAAATGGATGATATTCTCAAGCAGCCCCAAATACTGAAACAACTGTCCAGTGCTGTGAAGGTGAATTGCCTAGTAAGCTAGATGTGGTGAAATGTGGTAATATTTTATTTGTATGTTAATAAATAAAGTTTGCCTGAAGATCAGAGGAAATATTAAGCAACCCATTTAAGCAATCAGGAAAGTCAGGCAGTGGTAGCACATGCCTTTATTTGATCACTTGGCAGGCAGGGTCTCTCTGTGTTCAAGGCCATACTAGGAAACAGAGCCAACATGGTGACACATGCCTTTAATCCCAGTAGCAACCATAGAGATCTGGAGGCCTGAACAGACAGGCAGTGACCAGGAAGTGCGGTAACAAGGCTAAGAGCCAATGAGAGGGCAGAACAGCAAGGCAATAAAGGTGCAGATAGACAGGAAGTAGCACACAGTTTGGAAGCTGTGGTATGGTGAGGTAAGGTTAGAATGTGGTCCTCCCTATTTGCCTGATGTCTCAGATTTTCACCACTATATTTGGCTCCATGTTTTATATTTAGTAAAACTGCTTAGGAATTCAACTACATTTGGTGTAACAGGAATCTTAAAAGGTCTTATTAATGAAATCAAACCTGAGGCCAGTTATTGGGGTGAATGCTGGACAATCAGAGAAGCGGAACAAGCCACAGTTTCCTCACCTTGCTAGTTCCTCAGGTGATCCTGTTTCCTCAGGCTGGAAGCTTCTCAGTCCTCCTCCACATGAATCTCAGCTGAACTGTGTTGCTCCAAAGCCTGAATGCTTTTCCAGCCAAATGCTTAACTAACAAAATGCTTAACTAACTACATGCTTTACTTACTTAGTTCCTGGTCCTCACACCTTATATACCTTTCTCTTTCTGCCCCTACTCCCTGGGATTAAAGGTTGGGTTTCTGGGATTAAAGGCGTAGGTCAACATGCTTAGCTACATTCTCCGTTAACAACAGAGAGACGTCAGGCTTTAACAGAGCTGATACAGGAGCAGTTATATGCTAGGCATATTGAAGAATCAACCAGATCTTAAAATTCTCCTGTATTTGTTATTTAAAAAGAAATTTGGTAAATGGAGAATGGTAACAGACTAAGAGCAATTAACAAAGTAATTAAACCAATGGGCTCTCTACAATCTGGAATTCCTTTACCTACTCTGTAACCTTAAAGGGGACTTTTGTAGTTACCAATTTAGGAGACTCTTGCTTTTTGATACCCTTACAAGAAAAAGACAGAGAAAGATTTTCCTTCATGGTGCCTACTTATAGTAATTCTCAACTAGTTATAAGATATCAATAGTGGGTTCTCCCACAGAGAATGTGGAATAGCCAAACCCTATGGCAATATTTTGTACAATGGCCAGTAGAACTAATATGTAAATAATTTCCTAAGTCTATAATTTATCACAACATGGACAAAATTTTACTAGCCAATTCAAATGCTGATAATTTAGAAAGAATATTTGAAGAAATAAAGAAAATTTTGCCTAGATGAGGATTACAAATTGCTCCTGAAAGATATAAAGATGAGATTCTATTAATTATTTAGGATATAAAATAGGTCTACAAAAATTTAGACCCACAAAGGTGCAAATTAGGAGAGATCAATTGTGGACTCTACATGGCTTTCAAAAAATAATTCCCATCTATGAACTGTTGTTGAGGAAAAAAATGATGAACTGGGTAATTTTTTCAAAACATTAGAAGGTGACAAGAACATAAGTAGTCCAAGAGAATTCTCAGCTGAAGCTGAGAAAGAATTGGCCTTGGTGGAAAAGAAAGTACAGGAAGAAAATGTGGATCTTGTGCATCCAATGCTTGATTGCATTTTGATTATTTTACACTCTGAGCATTCTCCTACAGGAGTTTTAATCCTGAGGAAAGACATATTGGGATAGATATTTCTACCAAATATACAGAGTAAAAAAATTTCAAACATAGGTAGAAAAGATCTCTGACTTGATTTTAAAAGGAAAATTGAGACTTCATCAATTAGCAGGAATAGTCCTGGCAAAAATATTCTTACCTTTAACTTAAGAACATTGATAAGTCATGGGTAGAAAGTGAACCTTGGTAAAGATCTTGCAATATTTTGGGGGAGAGATTAAGATTAAATATCCCAAAAGTGATAAAATTAAACTTATGAAGAGAGCTGATTCGATTTTGCCTCACATAGTATGGGAAACACCCATCTATGGAGCTAGTACAATTTACTCAGATGCAAACAAACAAGAAAATGGAGGTTACAAATCAAAAAAATTAAGTAAAGTGGTTCAAAGTCCTTATAGTTCCTTAAAAGAATCAAAATTGTGTGCTATTCTGTTGATATTAATGGATTTTTTAGAAACTCTCAACATAGTTACTGACTCTGAGTATGATGAAAGCATGTTATTACATATTGAAACTCCAGAATTTATCCCTGATGAGTCAGAAATAACTTCACTATTTACTCAGTTACAAGATATAATCAGAAAAAAGAAGCATCCTTTACATATAATTCACATCCAATTCCATGTGGGTCTGCCAGACCCTCTAGCACAAGGTAATGAAAGATTAATAAAATATTGATAGGATATGTGCTGGAGGTCTCAGAATTTCATTAAAAAATCATGTCAATATTAAAGGTTTTAAAAAAGAGATTTTTCCATAACGTGGCAACAAGCCAAGGAAAAATTAAGTAAATGTTCTTCTTGTTCTTTTTACAATCAGACTCTGCTACCAGCAGGATGTAACCCAAAGGGTACTCAGAGGAATGAAATCTTGCAGATGGATGTGTTTCATTTTGCAGAATTTGGAAAACTGAAATAGGTACATCACACTATTGATACTTATTCAGGATTTCAATGGGCAACTGCTCTGAGTTCTGAAAAGTCTGATTCGGGAATCAAGTATTTCCTAGTAGTTACAGCCATCACAGGTATACCTACACAATTGAACCTAACAATGCTCCAGCATATGTCTCTGGTAAAATAAAACAGTTTTTTGCTTATTACAATATAAAGCATATTACAGGTATACCACATGATCCTACGTAGCCAAGCAGTCATAGAAGGTCACAACAAATTCTAAAGTATATGCTAAATAAAGAGAAAGAAGTAACAAAAAACACAGAAATAGATTACATAATGCTCTATTAACACTGAATTTTCTTAATGCTAATGAGAAAGGAACAACAGCTGCAGAAAGACATGGGATAATAGAAAAAAAACTACAGAATTAAATCAGCCTATTTACTTTAAGGATGTGCTGGCCTCAGATTGGAAACCAGGATATGTATGATGTTGGGGACAAGGTTTTGCTTTTCTTTCTACAAGAGAAAATACACTCTAGATACCATCAAAATTGATAAAGATTCAGTTTGAACAAGAGAAAACTCTTAATTGCAAGAGGTGATAGTTCAATAATTAGAAGAGGTGATAGTTCATCAACCAGCATGACCATCCAATTTAAACTAACTTGCACCACTAAAAATGCTTTTCATTTAAACAGCTATAATTGACAAAAGAAAACCTCCCAAAAGTTAGGCATGCAGAAGGGTTTTTGTTTTTGTCTTTCAGGAGAATGAAGGCTAAAGAATCTGGAGAACACTGGACAAATGAGACATCTGAAGAAAAAGGACAAATCATCTACAAAAATTTCCCAAGAAAAAGAGTAAATTGGCTTATTGGTATGTCACATATAAAATTTCATAAGTCTTCCCAAATCTTTGTTTCTACTCTTCTCTAATGACATTTAACACAGATGGTTTTTTGTAGTCCCAGTTCAATTAAAAATTAAAGCTAGCTTTGGAATTGGACAATGGCTCTCTCCTTCTCTAATTCCATGCATGTTGTCAAAAGGAAAATGCAAAATCTCTGTACCATTTCAGAAGAAAGAGCCATCTTCTGATATGGGAAAAAAGAAAACATGAACATTAAAGGAGTATTCTATTGCCACTGATCTCAATTCTTTGATTATATTTTGATTCTTTAATCTTTTCTTAAGATATGAATTTCATATCAAAATTTATAATATTTATATTTTTTTCAACTTTTGCTTTGATATTGATGGTCATATAGAGTACTAATTAATTCTAGTAAAAAGGCTTCATATAGGTGCCTATAAATGTTTTTGTGTTTGAGTCTCTATCAGTTTTCAGCAGGGAATAATATCCAAGTCAAATATTGTATATGAAGTCTCCAGAAAGTTGATGGGTCCCCACAACATCAGTTCCATGTGGACAATAATAATACCACTAAGCTGATAAACATCACCCAAAGATCAGCTTTGGACTACAAACTTCTCAGAATGATTTTGAGATGGCTAGCTGAGATGATCCAGCATCACCAACTACTTGAACAAGTACTTCAGATAAGCCCTGCACTTTGCTATTATGCAGAGACTGGACAGCAAATGATACAGCTACATCTCCCAGAACTTGACAATTAATCCAAATGTTTTCTTTTAGCACCCCCTGAAGATACCTTCTCTCACAACAAAAGAAAACAGCAGGAAGCAGTTTTAACAACACAATACCCACATTCCCAAGTGGTGATAGGGGGAGTGTGGTATTTTTGGACTTTCTGTGGTTTTGGGGATTAGGATAGTTGTCATTGATTAGGGGTGTTGGTTACAAGTTGTTGTTAATGGTCAATAAAAGGGCTGAACAAAGGAGATTAGATTTAAGGTTCTTGTTTTTCACAAAAAGAGGATATAGATAAGAGGTAGATATCTAAGGCTTACATCCCTGTGTTTGGCTCCGTGTTTTTTTATTTAATAATACCAGTTATAAATTGGTCTAGAGTTGGAAGCTTAGAAAGGTTTAGCAGTTCTTGAGAGTATGTCATAAAATGAGCCATTAGTACTTTCCACATAGATTAGTATCTATTTTTATTTTTAGAGATTTACTCAGAAGGTAAAGTCAATAGAACAGGCTTTAACCAAACAGCAAACCTGATATATCTTTGCTTAGGGATTATCAAGCAATATGAAAAATCCATGTGATATGTGAACCAATGAGTCTATGGAATTTTCTTATGAAAATAACTGAATTGGCTAAGGCAGCCAAATAATGTCTGGTGAGCACACAATAGTCTGGGAAACATTTGGCTCTTGTCCCTACATATTTTATAATCAATGGATAATATACTTAACACAAACCATCAAATACATCTTTATCTTATTTTTTTATTCTTCTGGTTTATCTGATGAAGGCATAAAATACTTTTTAAAGATTTATTTCCAAATAAATTTAAATACAAAAGATATATTTGGCTGAGATACAAGTAAGTATTCATCTGAGTGTGTGTACAGGATTAATGCTTACATAGGCCATAAATGGGGAAAGGATTACATGGTTTTGAATGATACTTTGCTGTAGTGGAGAATGGCCTCAAATGTGTAGAGAGATAGCTGCTCCAGATTCAGAGAGTAGAGATTAAGGGCATATACTATCTCCCCACTACTGTTCATGTATTTTATGTTTATGCAAGTGTGTTATATATTCACACTTGGAATATCAGGTCAACATAATTATTCTTCTAGAAAACATCTTTTCACTACATTTCCATTTACATTAACATAGAACTGACAGTCTACTGAAATTTGTATATGCCAGTATTACATCTTTTTTAAAATAGAGTGTACATTTTATACTATAAAGTATAAAGTGTCAGAAAAATGTTCATTAGGTTTTTTTGTAATAAAAAATGGGTAACAAGTCAGTTGTAAGTGAATAATACCAGTTTTTATTACTGTTTATGGGAAGAATTATAACTTGTGTTTCTTTCTAGTCATTTCATATCATTTGACCAATATACATCAAATATATACCTTCACTCTGAATGATTCCCTCTGAGTTAAATATACTCTCATTCCCAATTAGAATTTGTACCACTGTGGTATCTTCATTTATAAAAAAAAAAAAGAGAGAGAGAGAGAGAGAGAGAGAGAGAGAGAGAGGGAGAGAGAGAGAGAGAAATTACCCTGTCCATTTTTAAAATAAAAATGATTTTAGATTATTCTGTATAACCATGCAGAAAAATGTCATTGAAAATTTCATATCACTCAACAGGAATTCATAGTAGAATCTATGAAGCTCAAACACTAACTCCTGCACACTAAACATTCAGAAACATCAAGGACCTGAGCAATTAGAATGTCCCAGTGGACTAAAGGGCTGTGTATGAAAACAGCTATCAACAATCCACAGAATGTAATGTGTATTTTTCACAGTTTAGCAAAATATGCAGCTATAATTAGTAAAATTACTGAAAGCAAGCATAAGAGGTAATTGGGATATAAGTGTCAGAGAATAAACAGCTTAGATACAAAGAGAAAAGACAAATGCTTCTTAAATAATGTCAAAGATGAGCTAGTGGGGACCTTCTCTATCCTTGTTCTCATCTATTGTCAACTATCACATGCCACAGATGTCATTCAGGCAAGTGACAAGGGAAGTGACAGCCTCACTTTTCAAAGAATACAAACATATCATTTACAGTTCCACAAACTACTCCTTTACTAAAGAGAGAGTGAAGAACTGGAATTTGAAATCAAAGGCCAGTGGAGAAACAGGAACACTTAAGATTTTCACAAGGGTCAGGTTTCCTACTTCTACTTTTGAAGGATCTTTGGAAGGCATTGCATGATCACATGCAGAGCATCTAAAATAGTAACTGCATGTCTATGTGAAAACTCTCTGAGGCTAGGATTGCCATAAATATTACTTGCCCTAGCAAATGCATTATGTCCTACACACTAATGGAAGGACCATCAGCTGTCTCTACTCTATGGCTATTACTTATACCCACTTAGGATAAAACTAATTGATACAGAATGTGGTTTCACATGATTAGTCATCACCTACTCCTGTGCTATAGAAACTGTGAAGAGGAGGGCTATATGTGATGGAACTGGGTAGAGTCCTTTCTTAACTCAGGTTCCAGCATTTTAAGTTAAAGTTGTACTTGGGAGAAAAACAGAACACTATCTGGGCAAATTAAAATTAGAAAAATAGCATTGAGTCTGTAAAATAATTTTGGGTGTTTGTTGGTGTGCAGATTGGGAAAATGGGGGAGAAGATTCAAAGTTATGTGCTGATCCTCTCCCTGCAGGACTCATGAAATATTCATGATGATATTTCACAGAACACCCAAAGGAACTTATATATAAGTTGTTGAAATTCTCTTTTTCCACTGGCCACTGCACTGTTGCAAGGGCGAAGACACAACTTGTCACCAATTCTCCATCCTTATCTTCTTTCTGCTTTCTTCTCCAGGAGCATCTGGGAAAATGAAACTGGACACAAGAAGTGGAATGCTCACGAGCAAGCAGAGGAAAATCAAAGTGAACATATTTGTCCAGCTGTATGGCTGAGCAGTATCAATTGTGAAATGCCATGCAGACAAGCTCATCAAAAGGGCAGCCATGTATCCCCATCAGCTTTTATTTCTATAGACAAAGAGAAGATACTTGTGCATTTATGTTTCTTTTTGTCTTTGCTGGTGTTTCCTCACCCCTTGTGAAATTTCTGACACTTTCTACTCTGTGGCTCTGCATCTGGTATCTTCAGTACATGTGATTAAATAAAAAGGAAGTGAGTTCAGGAAGATTTATTTCCACTCATCTAGAACATTTCTACTCATTCTACAACAATGGCAGGTACAGAACATTTACCAAATCCTGTGCTTCCATTATCTTGAGATCCAGTAATCAAGGCACATCCAGATATGTCCTGAATTCTGCCTTTCCAAAACTTTCCAGCTCCTAATAAAACCACACTTCTATTACATGCTAAATGTTGATTCAACAAGATCCCAAGAGAATACTAGACTACTATTCCTCATTTCATATACAACATAAGAAACATCAGTTCTTCTCCCAACAAATGATTATTAATGAAAAGACAAGCTGAATATTTGATTTCTAAAACATGATATTGCTCCATGATCCTGAGTTCACAAAGATCAATACACTGTGATGATGCATTTCTTCTGGTTTATCCACATTTCCTACATTTTTTGCTCATTTTACACTCCAATAATGACTGCAAAGACTTTTTTTAATATACTAGAAGCAAATAGAAAGTGAGATGTGGCCTTCTTATAACATTTTCCTAGTAATCTATTTAGTTTGTATTCTAGAATATGTACTGCCATTATGAGAGTGTTCAGATAAGTATGGAATGATGAGCCTCTTTTAGTGAATTTGTAATACACAGAAAGGAGGAATATATTTGGCAACTCTTTGCTTTGGGTCATGACAGGCCAGTGTGAGAGTGTTCTGATGAGCCTCTTTCAGTGTTCATGGACTGCTGGGTAAGTAGGTATATATGGGCAAAGTCTTTCTGTGGGTGTGGTATGTCTTGTATAGTATTTGAGATGAGGCACACAGGACTATTGTTCTCTTCTATATTTTATTGTACATTTGAAAAAAAACATTTAAAAAAATAAAAAGTGGGGATGCCACATATAGTTGGTGCTGATAAAAAGCAACAAATGAGGGTACAAAGATGATAGGTGAAAGATCTCTGGCTTGCATAGTTGATAGGAGCAGATGGTCAGTGAGCAGGCACCTCGGGTTGTTCTGCTGCAGATCTTAGGCTGAGTTGGGGAGATTGGATATGGGGGAAGTATGGGAGGAAAGATTTATGGGAAACCTTTCTGATATTTGGGGAGGAGTGGACTTTGTTTAAGCAATATATTCCTGCTGTATTTGGGTGCTCTAATCCAGCAATCACTGGTAAAAAGCAATGTAATGGTAATTTTAAAAATGTAAATGGTATAAAGACTGGGAAGATCTGTGGGATTCACAGAAAATGGGAACAGTGGGCCTGTGAAGACTGCCACATGACATCTGTTGCAAAACTTATGACAAGAATTTGGTGGTTGGGTCTGAGGGAAAGAAGGAGAAAATAAGGACTGCGGGTATTATAACTTGATATCTGGCAGGCATGGCTTGTTGGTTACCTGGGAATTTTTGTAGGGTTCTTTCTATACTTTGGACAATAGCTTAGGTCAGGTGTGTAGTTGATAAAACCTTTTCCACATTCTGTAAGCTGAATGTTTTGTCTAACTGTATTGTCTGAATAACACCTGGGGTTATTTTTGGGGTCATTTACGTATTGTTTCATAGCATTAGCAAATAATTACTTTAATTCTTCTATTTGAATTTTTCCCCTAATCTCACTCAGCTTTCCTGTAGTTCTAGGTAAGACTTCAAATACTATTTTTAACAAGTATGTAGAGATTAGGCAACTTTGTCATCTTTCTGATTTTAGTGGGAATTCCTTTAGTTTCGTTCCATTTAAGTTGATGTAGGCTACAGGCTTGCTGTAAACTACCATTGTTGTGTAGAGGTATATCCCTTGAATCCCTAATTTTTCCAGGATTTTTGTCATGAAGGGTGTTGGATTTTGTCAAAGGTCTTATCTTCAGCTGATGCAATGAACCTCTGGGTTTTTTAGTTTTGTGAAATACACTTAATGATTTTCATATATTGGAACATCCTGGAAGCTCGGGGAAGGAGCCTACTAAATATAATAGTAAATATTTTTATGTATTCTTACACTTAGTATATTATTTTTGTATCAAAAGGTAAATTAGTATGTAATTCCTTTTAGTTGTTAATGTCTTAATATGATTTGACTTTCACTGTGATGTTGGGCTCATAAGATTAATTGTTCAATGTTCCTTCCTCTCTGGCTTTTGGGATGATTTAGGAGTATTAGCATTTCTAATTTTGAAAGTCTGGAAGAATTTTCTACTAAAATTATTTGGCTCAGTCTTTTTTGATTATGAGAATATTAATGGCTGCTTCTATTTCACTAGTTCTTTAAGTCCTGTGCAAATTATTTATATGAATGCATGAGGAAATTATCCATTTATTTGAATTTGCTCTTTGATGGTGTACAGATTTTTAAAGTATGTCCATATGATTATCTGGATTTTCTCATTGTCTGTTGTTAAGCCCCCTCCACTTACATTTCTGATTTTGTTAATTTGAATATAAACTCTCCTCATTTTACATAATTTTGAATATGTATTGACCATATTGATTTTTCACTTTCTGTCGATTCTTTTTGTATTATTCTCATTGATTGTATTTTACTGGTTTCATCTCTAAGTTTGATTATGACTTTCTTTCTACTACACTTTGGTGTGATTATTTGTTTATGTACTAGAGCTTTCTAGTGTATTGTTAAATAACTAATGGGAAAATACATCTTTTCTTAGGTAGGCACTTAATGTCATAAACTTGTCCCTTACAAAGTCTATCATTATGTCCAATATGTTTGGATATGCTGTGTGTTCAGTTTCATTGAATTCTAGAATTCTTAAATTTCTTCATTTCTATTTTGATCCATTTTTCATTCATTAGAGAATTTTTCAGTTTCCATGCTATTGCAAGCTTCTAGCTGATGCTGTTGTTTTTTTTTTTTGTATCTAGCTTTAATCCACAATGATCTGACAGAATGCAGTGAGGTTTGTTTTTTTTTTTTTAATTTTCTTGTATGTACTGTGACTTGCTATATGTCTAAGTATATGGTCAATTTTGAAGAAAGATCTCTAAGGTGCAAAATAGACTTTATATTTTTTGTTTGTGTGAAATGTTCTGTAAATATCTGTTATTTCTATTTGGTTTACAAAATCTGTTAGCTCCATTATTTTATGAGCCTGACCTGGCCATTGGTGCAAGTAGGTTATTGAAACCTCCCACTAAAAGTATGTGAGGATCAATATGTGAAACTATAGTAGCAATTACTTTGCAAACATAAATACCCTTGTTTTGAGGGTATATATGTTAAAAATTGAAATGTCATCTTCATAGGTATTTACTCTGATGAGTCTATAGCATCCTCCTCTATTTCTTCAGATTAGTTCTTATTTGAATACTATTTTTTATATTTTGAAGTGAGTAAACAAACATGTTTTCGCTTCATTTTCTAGGAATATATTTTTCCAACCTTCTAAGCTGAGCTAATATCTGTCTTTGACATTGAGGAGTCTTTGTTGGATGCTATAAACAGATGGGTCATATATTCATGACCATTCTATTATACTGAGGCTTTTTATAAGGGATTTGAGACCATTACTATTAATAGATATGAATGAGCATGTGCAAGGTGTGCCATCATAAGTATTGGGCTCCAAAAATCCGGCTCATGCACCAGAGATGTATGTTTTTCTGTTACTTTGATTTTGTAACTTTTTTTTGGTGGCTGTATGTTGCTTGGTAGAAACATTTCTGCTGTCCTGAGAGGCCTGTTCACTGAGGTTCCCATGTAAAACATATTTTTATGTACTGGGAGCTGAGACTGATTAATGAAGAAGTACCATGTAGGGTTATGGGATGGGTTGGTTCCTTTGAAGCAAGGAAATTAGGTTTGTCCTCCAGTATGCCTTAGACCCCTGGAATACAATAGAGAGTCAGGAAAGGACAGGGCAGAAAGTCTGTTATAAAAGCGAGGATGGTCATATGTGTGATCAGAATCTGTGTATAGCCAATCTGCTTCTCTGGCCATGGTTTTCTGAGTGTTCCCTAGGTATAGTTGCTCACTTTGCATGACTCTGAAAAAAGCATAGAGTATGGAGAAGGAAGTTTGGTGAGGAGGATCTGTGTGATTCACTGGAGCATTTGATGTGACTGGCTGAAGCAGGTGACCTGCAGCAGAACTGGGTATATGACATGGCATTGTTTTTTTTTTTTTTTTTTGGTTTCTTTTTTTTTTCTGGAGCTGAGGGCCGAACCCAGGGCCTTGCACTTGCTAGGCAAGCACTCTACCACTGAGCTAAATCCCCAAACCCCTGGCATTGGTTTTTTAAGAAACTGAAGGAGAAATGAACATTTGCAGTTAGGTGTTATGCTTCCCTTCCTAGAGTGAACCAAAAGTGTGCAGGGAATGTCTCCTCGAACTTGGGGCTGTGTTAAAGCAGTGAATGATAGGAGGAAAGTTAGGAAGGGAAGAGTTCTATGTTGCATTTTGGCAACAGGGTCATTGGTAGAGAATTGAGTGCCCAACATGTACCCTGCTACTGATCTGGGGCAGGGATTGTGTGATTGGATTTGTTGGAATGGAGGGAAAGGTAGTGATCTGCAGTTAGTCTATTACCATGCATGATTTAAAGGAAAATTGGTGCAAAGTAAACTTGATGTGTGTTTATAACAGAGGTTGTAACATAATCTCATGATGCAACTTGTATAACAGTGTAAGAAGCATCTGAGTACTTTCACTTTTAATATTTACTTACTTTTTGTAATTGACTGTTCAGAAAAGTTGCACAGTTGTCACATGTGCTTTGACAATTGTGGGTTCTTCGAAGATGAACAAATGACTGTTCACCACAGATAAGGCACCCGAGACAGAGCAAGTCAATGATTCAATCCAAACATACACTTGTCAATCAATTCTCTACCCTGTAACATGTCCGCCAACAAGTCTATGTAGGCCACTTGCATGTGGAACGCTCCAAGTCTCTCTCTTAGTGACAGCCTAGTCTATCCCATTTTCCATACCTGTTTCTACATTATCCCAGACCCAAATGGGGCAGGGTTTCCCATCTCTACCAGAGTCGACAATGGCCACCAGAATTCTAGGTAGGCCACCTATCCTTGAACGACTTCCACTGTTTTTGTCCCCCAAATGCTATCACCCATCCATAACTCTCCAGACCACAATGCCCCAAGGACTCACTGAGAGTGATACTCTGCTCAACTGAAGAACATGCAGAACTATAAGGTATCCACATTGGAGGTCCACTTCGATACTACATCACATTGTGGTGTCCCACTCTATCCACAATCACAAATCCCTGTGTATCAAAGTGTGTCAGCTCCAACCTGGGTAGAGGCCCCCTGATGGGCCAGAACACAATCCCACCACTAGAAATTAAGTGGAGATGCCTTGAAGAGCCTCAGGCCACAATGGAGGGAAAACAGAAATAGGAACAAAACACATCCAAATAAGAACTTATAAATAAGCATCTAGGCTTATATTCACTACAAACTTAGAAGCCTAGACACAAGTGTAAGTATACAATCAACAACAGCTGAGGTACTGTGTCGCTAGCAATGCCAGATATCTTACTACAGCAAGCCCTAACTGTTCCAACATAGCTGAAGTAGAATAAAAAAGACCTTAAAACCAACTCCTTAGAGATGGTTAAGGACCATAAGGAGGAAATGAAAAAATCCCTGAAAGAAATAGAGGAAAGGATGAATGAAAAAGTGTAGGAAATTATTAACTCCTTCAAAGCCAAGCACCAGGCAGAGCTCGAGGAGTCTAATCAAAGAATGAGAAGAAGGATTCTATGAGTAAGAGGCATCATGATCATGATGGGGAAATCTACAGAGACAGGCAAACCAAGGTAAACTTTAGACTAACAACTGTAGATCCTCCATGGGAATCAACTAGGCCCTCTTCATAAGCAAGGCAGTTGTGTACCTTGTCTGTTTAAGGGGCCCCTTTGCAGTAGGATCAGGATCCATCCCCGAAGAATGAACCAGCTTTGTGGAGCCCACCACCTAAAAATTGGACACCTTGCACATCCTTGATGTGAAGGGACGGGCTTGGACTGCCTCAGCTGAATGTACCAAGCTCTGCTTACTCCCTATAGGAGGCCTTAACTTGACAGAGGAGAGAATGGGAGATGGGCTAGAGGAGAATGCTCAGGGGCAGGAAGTGGGAAGAGAGGGCAATCTGTGGGCCAATGGCTTCTGATAAGCAATGGAACAGCAGATGAAACAGTTATTCTTGAAGAATAACTAAGATCACCCCTCTCAATAGTAGACTGGAGTTTAATAGAGGGATGTGGAGAAGAACTGGATGCTGAGATGAAGCCACATATACACAGCCAAGAAAAATTGTCAGCTAAATTGAAAAAAAAACATCAATAATTTCCAGAATTTAAAATCCTGAATCATGGCATGACACTAATGGAATTCAGGTGTTTCTGGTACATGGACTGATCTCACCAAATGTGAGGTCAAACTGTTGACCTTGTATACATCCTAGTTCACAAATGAGTCTGTTCGATACGCTAAGCCTATAGGCTAAAGATGATGCCCCAACACTGTGGAGAAAACTTAGGTGACTGTCCAGGCAGCTGGCTGTTTCTGTCAACTCACATTTTTTTTTTTTTTGGAAGCTGCTTGCATGCACTTCCTGTTTTTATTTTGTATTCGGTAGTATTATTTCCTTCTGGGTTCTCTTAGGGAGTTGAAGATCAGTTAGTTATAGTTATAATTATCTTTGTTAAGGATTTCAAAAAACTCACGAAGAGCTATAATTTGAAAGACGTTATAAGAAATTTCCGTTAGTAATATAAGTTAGGATAGAAAGTGAATCAGGTACATTTTGGACTTACCAAAATAGGATAGATAATGGAATTATTTTCTCTGAATTTGTCAAATGAAAATGGACTAGACATTGTTTAGGTATTTATTGTTTGTATATATGTGTATATATAGTTAATGTACTTTTGTATATAGTTTTTCTTATATTAGTTATAATTTTTTCCTTTTTTTCTTTTTATTAAAATAGAAAAGGGGAAAATAGTGATATTTTATTTGTATTGAAATGTGATTTTATTTGTATGCTAATAAAGTTGCTTTGAGGTCAGAGCAAGCCAGAGGAGAAGCTGGGCAGTAGTGGTGCACGCCTTTAATCCCAGCACCTGGGAGGCAGAGCTAGGTAGATCTCTGTGTGTTCAAGGACACAGCCAGCATGGCAGACACATGCCTTTAATTTCGATACCAACCATGGAAGACCTGGAGGTCTGTACAAACAGGCAGTGACGAAGAGGTCATGTGGCTGGGTTTACAACCAATGAGAAAACAGAACAGAAAGTCTATAAAAAATATAGGACATACAAAAGTAGGTCTCTTGTGGAGAGGAAGGACAGCAGAAGCAGTGAAGGGTAAGGTTTTCCGCTCTTGCTCTGAACGTGAAGGGTAAGGTTTTCCGCTCTTGCTCTGAACTCGTGGATTTTAATTCTGCAACTGGCTCTGTGTTTCTTAGTTAACAAGACAGTTACATCTACATTTGAGAAAATCAACAAACCCAAGTTAAATCAAGATCAGACAGACAATTGAAATGCACCTACATCCCCTAAGGAAATAGAATCACTCTTTTACAGTCTACAAAACAAATAAATCATAGAGCCAGATGGATTCAGGATAGACTTATACAAGATTTTACAGTAGGAGCTAACATCAGTTTTCTTCAAATTATCCCAAAAATATATTAACAGAAGAATGTTTGCCAATTTCACTTTATGAAGCCACAGTCATCTATTACACAAACCACAAATAATCTTCAATGGAAGAAAATTAAAAACAAATTCCTCTTATGAATGTAGATGTAAAATACTCAATCAAATAATTGCAAATTGAATCCAAAAACACATCAATAAGATCATCCACTAAGACCAAATAGACTTTATTCCAAATTAAGGGATGGTACAACATATGAAAATCAATCAATGTAATCCTCCATATAAACAAACTGAAAGAAAAACACCACATGGTAATCTCATTAAATGCTGAAATAGCCTTTGACAAGATCCAACAGCCCCTCATGATAAAAGTTTAGGGGAAAGGACTACAGGGAACATACCTCAACATAATATAGGCAATGGAAAACCATTCTATTGCCAACATTCTAGTCAACAGAAAGAAACTCAAAGCAACCCAACAAAAATCAGAAAGAAGACAAGGATGTCTATTCTCTCTATATCTACTCAATATAATATTTGAAGATTAAGTAAGAGCAATAACATTGTTGAATTAGATCAAGAGGTTATAACTACACACATACACACACATTGCTACACACAGAGATACTCACATCCATACAAAGATACATTCATAATGCAGTAACATACTCATTTACACTCACTCCTATACATGCTAAGACACACAGAGAAACATACTGGTACATATAGACAGAGAGGCATATACACCCAAATAGACACACCAAAAGGGAAACAATCAAAACATGCACAGGCCCACACAAACATGCATGTTCTCAGAAAAAAAATACACACAGGGGGAGATATACAGATACAAACAACCACATTGAGAGACACTGACACAAAAAAATTTATACCCACATCCAAAGACATACCAACACACATACACACACATAAACACCAATACATACATATGTATGTGCAACCACTACACAGAAACATGCAAGATAGCCACATAGGCACATGCAGACACATACACTGACAAATACACACAGACAGATACACAGGTAGATACAAAACTACATATATGTAAAGCAACATAGATACAAAGGAACACACATACATCCATACACAGTGAGAAGCATCCATTCACATACATGAATATGAACATGAATCACAGCACAGTTTCTAGCATAATTACTCTCAGAGTTCTAAGTCAGGTCCCCAAAGCCTAGAGCCATGGTAGAATCAGCTAAGGACACTTGTGAAAATCATCTCCTACACTGATTACAACATATTAGAGAAGTAATAAATGAGGGCTCATCTTTTCAACATGGAGAGCATTAATAACTAAGGACTGATATATTTTTAGTATTAGGATAGCTGATATTATTTGGATGCTTTGTAACATAATCACTAATTTTAATTGATAAATTGTTTCTTCCACATAATTGGCTTTGCAGTAGAGACTTACAGCACTCTTTTGATTAATTTCCTCAGAAAGAAATATATTCAGAAGTTTCTATTTATTGAATATTTCTTAATACACTGTATTTGAGCATCTGAGAATTAATGCTGTTAATAACAGGGTTTTTGCTATTGTCCATTAGCTGATTATCTTCTTCTTAAAGAAGCATCTCATGCAGGGGAAGGGACACAGCATACACAGAACTGTATGCAGTGTTTTTGCCACAACTAAAGGCCATGTCAATAGTCTGGACCATTAGCCATTTCAACGAGGCATTGTATGAGCAGTTTTTCAGTGTCTTACAATTAGATGTCAAGACTTCACAGTTAAATTTCATCCACTGAGCCTTTCCAGGTATTCATCTGAGTGATTAAGATGGATCAATGTCTTGACTAAATTTTAAAACCAAAAATCTCAGCATAGTGGTATGCAAAAGCCAGAGTCCCAAGAGATGAGTCAAGTGTAAATCCTCTCTAACTTATAGTGACATCCCACTGTGAAGTGGTAGCCCATATTCTCTGTATACCTAAAAATTCCAATATTCTAACATTCACAGCTTTAATACTGTTTGATTCACTATAAATGACAACTACATTTAGGAATATGTCATGATTTGTTTATAGCATATATCAGCTCTTGACATGTAAAAATACTTCTTGCCTGGGATCATGATCACAAAGATGAAATAGAATATTTTTTCCATATCTGTTCTCAAATGTGAAAGAAATGGCATAGTCTGATTATTTTCTATATGGACAGTCCAATGAAGAGCCAGTTAAAATGAAACATCAATTAGATCATGGTCTCTCCAAGAGATGTGATTTTGGGAGGCATCTGATACAGATGGGGAAAGTGATTATGATCGTCCAAGATAGGAATGAAAGGTCCATATGTAAGCTAAATGAACAAGGACACAGGAAGCAGCATGAGGTATCATGCACTCCTAAAAACTTGTAAGCACACTTTTGCTGAGTATTCTAGAAAATCCCCTTACTTGTTACTTTTTCCATCATCTCTGTTTCACACAAGGAAATGTGGAAGCACCATCAAGTCTCAGAATTGTACCCTTGAACTACACAATTGGAGATGACTGTGAGGCCAGTCTCCTCCTCACTCTCTCCTTAGCATGTGAGAAAGTTACCAGTGAATACGGGATTTCTTGCAAAATCACCCCAAATAAAACTCACCTGCTGAGATTTGTAGAGTCTAGGAATTTCCCAATGATGACAGATGTTGCCCAGTAAGGTTCTGTAAGCACCACTGCACACCTGAGGTTTTTGTTAGAGACATAATTGGGGGAGTTTCCTGATTTTTGTTCAAAAATATAAAAAAGATTGTATAATTGTGACATGGTATTATTCCATTACCCCCTGTTGGTAATGGAAATAGTAGAATCATATTTTATAAAAGATCAGGGTTCCTGTTAACTTCAACAATAAAAAATAGCCAAGTCCAGAACAAACTGATAGTCTACAGTTGGAGCTCTGTAAATGGGACACCATTTATTTTGAACAGAAATCTAGAGATGATCATTTATAGTCAGGATGAGGCTTATCCTATACTGCATGGTATTCCCAACCATCTACTATGACTGAAACAAATATACTGTGTTGTGAGAAATTGCAAGGACAGAGAAGTTGGAAGCTTGAAAAATCTTTAAAGGTTGATGAGAGTGCATCTAACATAAATAAGATGAGACTTTGCATTTTCCACAGAGTATGCTGGCCGTCTCTAGTTTTGCATGCTTTCTCAGAAGCTAGATACAAGGGCACAGTCTTTGACACAATGGAAAACTTGATCATGAATTCATTTTGAAATTATTGAACAATGTCAAAAATACATATGATGCATGAGCAAACTTTCTGGTCATTTTTATTAAATAAACTCAATTGGATACGGCATTCAAAGCATGGCAGTTTAATGCTCAGTAGTCTTTCAGGGAAAATATTTGGCTTAAGTACTTATAATTCATTATAATTATTTGGTAATATAGTTAACATATTCCCACATGTCTATCTCTATGTTGTTCTTTTTTCTTTCTTGTTTACCTATTGCAGGCACAAGATTTTTTAAAAGATTTATTTTGTAATGATTTTAAATATCAGAGTATATCTGCTAAATCTATGCATCTGTGTGTGTGTGTGTGTATATAACAACTACTCATTTAGATCATAAAGGGGCAATGGATTCCATGGTTTGGTTTTGAGAGACAATTGGCTTTAGACTGGCTTGGAATCAAATGTACAGTGATAACTCTGTTCCATTTCCCAAATACTGATATTGAGGCACGTATTCCAGTATCATTCACCTAGTTTATGTTTTTACATGTATGTTAAATGTAATCATAATTGATATAACTACCAACATAAATCTCTAGTAAAGAGCACATTTTGCAAACATGTTCACTACAAATACACAACACTGGAAATATATTGAAAACTAGGGACATCTGGAAATTGCAGTGAGATTTATTTGTGTCAGCATTACATTTTTGTATACTAAAAAAATAAGATATGCAGCTGGGAGGTGGTGGCGCACGCCTTTAATCCCAGCACATGGGAGACAGAGCCAGGCAGATCTCTGTGAGTTCAAGGCCAGCATGGTCTACCAAGTGAGTTCCAGGAAAGGCACAAAGCTACACAGGGAAACCCTGTCTCAAAAAAACCAAAAAATAAAAAAAAATTCAAAAAAGAATAAGATATGCAATGTATGGAAAATAATTATGAATTTTTAAAATAAATACAATCAGAAAGTTAGTAAGCACAGAATAATATCATTTTGTGCTTATGAGTATTCAAAGAAGAATAACATTCTTGACTTCTAACTCATTTTATATTATCTGACCAATAAGCTTCAAATACAGACATACTTTTTTATTCAGAATGATATTTGCCAGTGAGAATTCATTAAATACAAGTTCAGGAAGATGATTTCTCTCTGATCTTTTGAAGACATTGTCTGTCTACTCATAACAAAATTGTGCAACACTTGGGGATAATGATGCATCCAAGCAGGCCTTCAGTGGAAACCAAGAAGGAGAAATTTCTAAAGCCACAATGACCTTGCCCTTAGTACTATGGTACGCAGGGAGAAAACAACAGGGAGAAACAATAGCATGCTGAATGTCAAGAACTAGACTTCATGTAATGTGTTAGGTAGATATCTGGACAAAAAAACCACAGTGAATCTCCACAGAGCCAGTCAGGCCACGTATCCTAGGACATAGTATAAGCCAGTAACAGAGCACTTGATGCATACCATGATGATGTAGCCATACACAGTTGTGTATTGATATCAACAGAGGGAGGATAAGCTGCTCACCAGACTGCACAGAAAAGAGCTTGTATCAGAGTACAACTAGAAATGAATGTAGTTACGTGCCCCAGAAACCAGAAAGTACCTTATCCTTTTTCCAGAGGCTGTGATTATTAAAGCCATCAGCACAGTCGCTGTTTTGGCCTACACAGTAGAAACAGCTACAGTGAATACAACTGCAAATTTCTGCAGGGTGTAGTAGATGAGTTAGGAGGGTTAATGAAGAGCAAGTGGCACAAAAAACAAAAGATGAGTGACATAAGCAAGATGTAACTGAGTTCCTGGTAGTTGACTTTCACATTGGGAGTGCTTGACAAAGAACCCCAGAACCAGAGCTGAGAATGCATAGAAAACCCAAGTCCATTGAGGAAAGAGCCATGCTCAGGTGGACTTCATAGTTCATCATGATCTCAGCTTCATGATTGCATTGGTTTTGCTCTGTACTGACATACTGTTCCTCTGGACACTTCACACACTGATCCACAACTCAAGAAGAAGAGAAAGTTTGATTAGTGTACATTCAGCTTTGATATTTTCAGGAAATTTCAATTAAGTGTGTTGAAGAAGCATTGCAATATCTGCATTTTGTTGTTGAGGATGTAATTGAGGGATACTGTTGCAATAGCAATCCTTCCTTTCCATAATGCTCATTATCTGTATGTGGAAAAAAACCAAAGAATCATTTTATGTCTATTTAAGGTTATTGATGAGATAGATCATTGTTGGTGTTTTCAGGAAACACAGACTGTGTAGTGTATTTTGGAGGCTATGATAAAATTATTTATATTGCTGTATTCACAGAAGATATATTCATTAACCATAGTTTTGTGGAGTGCATTTTAAAAATCACAGATCACATGCATTCAGTGTCTCCTGAGGTCTCTGTATCTTTTAGGAATGCTGCCTCTATGAGATATAAAGACTATTTTTTAAAACTGGTACAAGATCCTGATATATTTTCAGTTTCAAATTTGCTAGCCAACTGAAATAGATCACATGCATTCAGTGTCTCCTGAGGTCTCTGTATCTTTTAGGAATGCTGCCTCTATGAAATATAAGGACTGTTTCTGTACTGGGACCAGATCTCTGCTATATTTTCTAATTCAAGTTTGCCAGCCCAAATACATTGAAATAAAAACAACACTTAATGGAATCAGTAAGGTGTATATATCTGTATATGTTTACAGCTTTGTGTACATTTAAAGGTACAAAAGGAACTCATGAACTTGAGTGTGATTGTGTTTTTATGGGTGTAAGCAGGAGGAAGAAAGTCAGAAAAATTTTATGAATATAATATCAATATTTGAGAACTGCAAAGAATTAAAAAATAAATAAACACAGCACTAGATGTGTCCTTCTCTGGTATTAGGGACAGCAACTTGCAAGTCCTTTTCATAAGAAGCAGTAACCCTATCACTGGATGTAGGAAACTTTATAAATACTTAGCAATAAAATATCTCTACATATTCATTCCACAACCTTTGGGAGCATAGAGCACCTTCTTCCTCCCCTAACTTTCAACTTATTGAGCCCCAGCTGCTGTTAATGTGCTCTCAGGTGAAGAAAATACTGATAAACAGCATCATAAAGACAATACAAGAGACATTAAGAAGGAATGGCAACACAGAATCTTAGTATTGAGCAATAGTACCCATAAGTTACTATCATCACCATGTTAACTGGAGGAAACCATAGTGTAATTGCTCTGAATCTTTGCACAATTGCAGAGAGGCATGATATGCTTCCAAGATTTAACATATTTTTATTTAGAAGAAGGTTTTTATGGACAGTTGTAATTGGTTAATTTGTTTAAGGGGCTAGGAATTTTGTTCCTAACTCATCACAAAACAATGGGTGACGAACTTTTTAAATGTTTATAATTAAATGTGAAATAAGATTGAGAAGATAACAGTAGTCCCATTTGTCTCATCTCAAATATTAAATCACCACACACAACAAAGACTTCCTCTATATTTTTCTTACATTCTCTACAGTCCATATCCATTGAGAGAGGCTCTTCATCCCACACTCAGCAGATCATTATCACAGTGGCAGTGCAGGTTCCAGAATGCAAGTGCAGTAGATAAGTAGAAAAATTGTATGAGAAGAATTTATACGTAAAACACTGGGTCACTTACCGTGTTCTATTTGCTTCTAAATACTCAATAAGACTTCTTTGTAGCTACTAATGTATTATAAAATGAGCAAAAACAACATTGGAAACCACAGAAAAAAAGGAACACATGGGTCAACACATGTGAAGACAGAATAATGGAGGATGATCTTAGTTTAGAAATGAAATATTCAACTTATCTACTCATGAATAATGATTGGTTGGGAGGTGGAGTGATATGTCTTGTGTAGTATATGAAATGAGGCATACAGGTCACATGTTTTCTCTGAGCTCTTTGAATATTTAAAAAATCAACATTTAATTTGTAAATGAACTGTGGTTCTTTGATGATCTGGACAGTTCTGGAAGAGCAGGATCCAGAAAGTAAAATGATTTGGAGTGATTAAGGTTTTCAAGACAATGGAATCACTGGCTTTGGTTAGATATTCTGTAACTGCCACTGGTATAGTGTATGCCACACTCTGAATGCTGTGTTTAACTCAAATACCCTAAACATGAAGCTGCTTTTCCATGACATGGACTTTGTGATACAATCCCAGTGTGGATCCATGAATTCTTAACTTATGAGTTTCCCTGAACAAATAATTCATGTGTCACTGTGGATAATCTAACAAAACACACTGACATCATTTCTAAAGCTGTTAATACTAACAAAATGCTGAAGCAGTCATTGGAACAAACTTTCCCAAAATGTCATTTTCCCTGGGGCTCTACTTTCCAAAAAGATGAATGATGTCATGAAACTAGCTGAACTATCATACTATATATTTATCATCCAAATTGTATGTCATGGACTATGGAGAGCAGATGAAGAGCCCCAGGGAAGAGAGATTCAGAGTATTCTCAATAGGTGAGGAAACAACTGTACAAATAAAGAAAATGAATCATGATACATAAGTAGCCTCTTATTTGGTCACAGAAATAAAAGCGAGTGGAGATATCTGGGTGCCCATTTGATGTTCTGATAAGCATGCAAAATCACAATTCAAATGTCTCATGGTTATAGCAGAAAAAAAAATGTTCGCTTTGATTTTACTCTTCTTGCTCCTGAACATTCCACTCCACGTGTCAATTTCTATTCATCCTAGTTGCTTTTGGACAATGAAGCAGAATGAAGACAAGGATGGAATATTTCAGTCATGTGCCTTCCTAATTGAGGCAGTACATGGGCCAGTAGAGATAACAGAGTCCATACAGCCATTCAAAGAAAGGTAAGTGCCTTATACTTTCTACATAGATGTCATCATATATATTTCATGACGTGTCAGAGGATGAGGATCAGAGCAATGCCTTGAAACTTCTGCCTCATTTTCCCAACCTGCACATCAATAAACATCTCCAAATTCTTTTAAAAATTCAGTGTCATTTTTCTACTTGTAAATTGTCCAGATAGTCTTTTGTTTTTCTTCCAGTTACCCTCAAACTTCCAATCCTAGATGCTGAGTGAAGAAAGGACTCCATACATTGTGGAATCACATATGGTCTGACTGTTCAGTTTCCATATCACAATATCTGGTCATGTCTCATCAAAAGGAACCCCATTCTAATTCAATGAATTTCACCCTAATTGGGTATAAACAAATGGCCATAGAGTGGAGTCAGTTGATGAACATGCCATCAATATGTAGTTTTTAACACATTGCTAGGGCAAATGATATTTTTGGCACACAAGCTACAGAAAAATTTCACATAGATGTTCAGTTACTCTCTCAGATGATCTGCATGTGGTCACACTGTGCCTTCTAAAGATGCACCAAAATGGTAGTAGGAAACCTATGCACTTTGAAATTCATGTATTTTCCCATTTCTCCATACTTCACTTGTATGCATGTATAATCACTTGCCTTTAATTTCAAAGTCCATTTATTCACTCTTTCTTTAGAGCAAAGAAGGATTGTATGGACTGTAAATGATATGTTTGCATTCTCTGAGATCTGTGGCTGCCCCTAATAGTGGTGACTGCTACCTTCCCTAGTCATCTGCCTGAGAGACAGCAGTAACAAGTGATAATTGGTAACAGTTGACAGTAGGGATAGAGGTGTTGCCATTAGCTCACCTTTACCATTATTTCATAAGCTGAGTCTTCTCTCTACATATGTCCAATCTGTTTATTCTCTTACACTTACATCCCATTTACCACTTTAGTTTTTTTAAGTAATTTTATTCATTATATCTGTTTATTTTACCAGTTTCAAGACTATCAAAATTTTGATTTTGTATTTATTTGATCTTTATTGGTTAGATGGTATGGAATGACTAGAAAGAAACAGAAGTTTTTATTCTTCCCATAGACATAAACACAACTGGTATCATTCTCTTCCATCTGACCTGTCACCAATTTTTTTTACATAAAACTCCATAAACTTTTTTCATACATTTTACATTTTAGACTATTCTATTTTACAAACATGTAATACTGGCACATACAAATTTCAGTAGGATGTGTTATTGTAACTGAGAATGTATTCAAACTATGTTTTCCACAAGAAAAATTATGTTGGTGAGCTAAACCCAGTATGAATATATGGCATGGCAGTGTAATCGTAAAATAAGTGAACATTACTAAAGAGGTAGTACATGCCCTTAGTCTCTGCACTCAGGACCTAAAGGAAGTATATCCCTGTGCATTTAATGTCCATTTAGTCTACAGTTGAAATCCATTCCCTACTAATGGACAAATGAGCATTAATATTATCCATACTCACAGATGAATACAGACATACAATTTTTATCAAATCCACCTCTGGTATTTGAATTTATTTAAAAGTAAATTCTTAAAAAAGATTTTGTGGCCACAAAAGATAAACCAGAAAGAAGAAAGATAAAGAGTGTCAGGATGGCATATGACAGCTTTATTTTCCACTGATTATGAAGAATTGGAAGTAACACAGCCAAATGTTGCCCCAACTATTGTGCATAATCTGACATTTGAGATTGTCTTACCCTATTCAGATAATTTCATAAGAAAATACTATAAACTCAATGGCTCAGCCATCATGTGTATTTTACATAATGATCAGTAATTTAAAAATGAAATCACAATCAGGTTTACTGTTTGGTCAAAGCCTTGGGCCTTGTCTTTACCTTTTGAGAAAACACTCAAAAATCAGAGATGGACAAGGCTCTCTGTGGTAGATGCTGATGGCTCATCATAGGTATAGGAACTGTATTCACATAAACCTTTAAATGTTTTTGTAATCTTCCATCTTCTTATGTTATCTCATAATCCCAACATAGAAAATTTGTGTTAGTCTTTGGGGGTGCTTGGAAATATCATCCAATAGAGGATAGTCCTTGTATTGATTACAAAGGATTATCTGTACATCTCTGTCACTATTAATTGCTGTAACCTTTTCAGAGGAGGAAATGACAACAATCAGTTTGCACTGGCCTTAGCTTTTTCAGTGGATCAAGTCAACAGGAACCCTGATCTTTTACCAAATATGTCTTTATCATTTGGATTTCTAGCAAATGATTGTAAATTCATGTCAAAAGCATACAATATCATTCAATCTTCTGTAAAACATCATTATAATGCACCTAATTATAACTGTATTAATCTGGACATATGTTCAGTGGTGCTTTCAGGACCAAACTTGGCAGAATCTTTAGTAGTTGGGAAAGCAATGAACCTCTACCATTCCCCGCAGGTAAGATGTTGTGTGATAGTTTTGCAAGAAATCCTGTCTCTACTGGTGCCATTCCAAGATGCTAAGAAGAGTGTGAGGGACAAACTGACCTTACACTTATGTAAAACTACATAGTTCAAGGGTACTATTCAGAGACTTTAGGGGCCTTTCATATTTCTCTTTTTAAAGTATAGATAAGGGAATAAGTAATAGGTAAAGGGGTATTTAAGATGTCTTAGCAGAAAAGTATGTTGAACAACTTGTTTTAATGCCTGGTACCTCATGGTCATCCCTGTGTCCCAGGTCATTCAACTTACCTTTGGACCCTTCCATCCTATCTTGAGTGATCATGAACAATTTCCTTATTTGTATCAGATGGGCCCCATGGACACAACTCTAGCCCTGGCTATGATCTCTCTCATGATTCACTTCAGCTGGAACTGGATTGGGCTGGCTATCTCAGACAATGATCATGGTATCCAGTTTCTCTCATATTTGAGAAGACAGATGGAAGAAAATACAGTCTGCTTTGCCTTTGTGAACATGATTCCAGTCAACATGCATTTATATGTGTCTAGAGCTGAAAAATATTATAAGCAAATCATGACATCATCCTCAAATGTTGTTATCATTTATGGTGAAACAGATGGCACTCTAGCTTTGAGCTATAAAATGTGGGAATCTCGAGGTATACAGAAAATATGGGTCACCACCTCACAGTGGGATGTCTCTACAAGTAAGAGTGACTTTACACTTGACTCATCTCAAAGGACTCTAGTTTTTTCACACCATCATGCTGAGATTTCTGGTTTTAAACATTTTCTCCAGACATTGAGCCCTCTCACCCCAGTTGAATACCTGGCAAGTCTGGAGTGGATGAACTTTAACTGTGAAGTCTCAGGGTTTAATTGGAAGACACTGAAGAATTGCTCATCCAATGCCTCATTGGAATGGCTAATGGGACAGACTTTTGACATGGCTTTTAATGATGGCAATTATGATATATATGATGCTGTGCATATTGTGGCCCATTTCTTCCAGGAGAAGCTTCTTCAGACAATGGATAAAGTGAAAGGACAACAATTTAATTGCTTGAAGGTACTGTTTCTTCTATTGGATGATATTAGGTGTCATCAATGTCAGATGCTTTAATGGTCTCTTTGATGCCTCACTCCAGTTGATTAGGAAATATTTTACCAAATATAAAGCTTTCTCTACATTTATTCCTCCCAAGAAAGTAAATCTAGAGGTTGGTATAAATTTCAATTGCAAAGGCAGTAGAGTGGGACACACAATTTATCAAGGTAAATCAGTGATTTTTTTTAAAGAGCACCTGAATATCATCACCCCTCTTCTAATACTGGAAACGTAAGACTCCTTCTTCATTAATCCTCTCCCTGATGGGAAGATAAGCTTTTGTTCATTGGTTGTCAAATAAGTGGTGATTCTGTCCTGAATCTTGGCATTGGAAAACACTCAGAAAATAATGATAGGATCCTGTTCAGTACATTTATATGTATCCATATGTGTGGATGGATTGCTATCATTGTTTTTTGAATGTGTTTGTTTGTTTCTGTGTATCTAGGTGTATATCTTTGTTGATGTGAATATATGTGTTTCTATCTATCTGCATATCTGTGTGTTTGTAGAACTGAATGTTAATTTGACTTACATCAATGTTTTTCCTGTAGGTGTGTATTTCTGTGTGTATCTTCCTGTGTATATTTGTCAGTGCATGTTTCTACATGTGTCTACGTGTGTTATTTGTGTGTATTTTTGGATTCACCTATGTTCATGAATATCTCTGTTTCAGTGTATCTGTATGGGGTCTGTCTGTCTTTGGATTTGAACGTAAATTTGTCCACATCAATGTCTCCCTGTGTGTTAGTATCTATCTATCTATCTATCTATCTATCTATCTATCTATCTATCTATCTATCTATCTGATTTTGGGAGTGTCTGTGTGTGAGCCTGTGTATGTTTTTGTGGGTTTCTTTTTCTGTGTGTCTGTTTGGGTGCATATGTGTGATTTTGTGTGTCTGTATGTTCACATGTGTGTCTTGGCTTGCAACTGTGTATGTGAGAACATAGTATGTGGCTGTATTGTATATGTAGCTCTGTATGGATATGAACCTGTGTGTGTGTGTGTGTGTGTGTGTGTGTGTGTGTATTTAATATTTATGCTTGGTATCTGCATGCATGTCTGTATCTTTGTTTGGTAGTTTCCTCTGAGAGAACTGCAGTTCTAGGGACATTATGATAATTTAATTAATCCACTTGCTTCCATTGAGATTTCTCAAATGTGTACCTTCAATAAAGTTGTATTTATGATGAAATCAGAATACATTTTCTGACTTCAAGCAAGGAAACAAACACTATAGAATGTTGACTGTCTTTCACCTGCACTCCATTCTTAGGAAGACCCACTTCACCTATACTGTTGGGGACAATGTGATAATGAAACAGAAAGAAAAACTGCAGGCCGAGTATGACATTTTTCAGATTTGGAATTTCCCAAATGGTCTTGGAATTAAGGTGAAGATTGGAAAGTTTAGCCCTTATTTTCCACTTGGTCAACAGCTACATTTATATGAAGACATTATAGAGTGGGCCACAGGAAGTAGAGAGGTGGGTCTGACCTAACTGTTCTGATTTCCATTACACTGCATTTATATTTCTGATCCCTTGTAAATTAGTGAAATTAAATAGATTATCACATTAGGGACCATTCTTTAGCCTCCTTTAGTATGACTCTCCTTTTCACTTCTTGATATGATGTTTAATTCTTTGAAGATATCAGACATGAACACAGTGAATATTTATCATACTAGAACATGTTTCTGTATGTAATATAAATATAAAAATGCTTGTTAGCACTTTTTAATATTATTTCCAGTAAAGTGAAATTCTCTCGGCACTCTGAGTACTACACAAAGATTTTCCTCTTTTCTGCTGAACCTCTGACACCAGTGCTGAAAAAGTAAGGCTAATTGTAAATGAGGATAAAATTACACATATGCAAGTCATCATTTTTATCACAGATTGAGTTCAAGAATAACCAGGGCTACAATGAGAATCCTTGTGTCTAAAAACAATACCAAAAATAAAGAAATGGACAGAAAGAAGGAAAGAAAGAAAAGGAACACATGCTGTTAATTAAGATCATCACTTAATTATTTTATATAAAACAAAATTTTATTCATTTTACATACCAAACACAGATCCCCCTCTCCTCCCTGCTCCTGCACCCCTGATCCTTGCCTAACCCCCTGAGCCTCCCTTCATCCCCTCCTCTAAAAATGTAAGTTCTCCCATGGAGGAATAGCAAAGCCTGGTACATTCAGTAGTGGTAGATCCAAGCTCCTAACCCCCTTCCTCAAGTGTGAACAAGGTGTCCAACCACAGGTAATGGGATCCAAAAAGCCAGCTTATATACCAGAGATATATCCTAATCACTTTCCCAGGGGTCCCTCAAATATATTCCAGCTACACAACTGTCTCCCATATGCAGAGGATCTAGTCTGGCTCAGTGCAGGTTCCACAGCTGTCAGTTTAAAGTTTGTGTGTTCCTATGTTCTTGGTTGAGCTGGCTCTGTAGATTTCCCCAGCATGATAGTGACCCCCCTTGTTCATATAATCCCTCTTCCCTCTCTTTGATTGAACTCCAAGAGCTTGACCTGGTGCTTGGTTGTTTATCTCTGTATCTGCTTCTATCAGTTACTGGATGAAGGCTCTATGATGACAGTTAGGTTATTCACCAATCTGATTACCATGGTAATCCTTTTCAGGAACCCTAAACACTACTGCTAGTTATCTAATCTTGGTATATCCTTGAGGATTCCTAGGAATTTCCCTAGCACCAGGTTTCTCTCTAACTTTATAATGTCTCCCTCTATCAAGGTATCTCTTTCATTGCTCTCCCACTCCATCACTCCCCCAGGTAAACTACCCCATCCATCATATCATCATCCTCCATATCCACCACTAAATTGCCCCTCCATAGCCCCAGTTCACTCCTGGAAATCTCTGTTTCCCCTTCCCAAGGTGATTCTTATGTCCTTCTTAGGGTCTGCCTTGTGTCTTAGCTTCTGTGAAAATGTGGGTTGTAGTCTGATTATTCTCTAGTTTACATCTAGTATCCACTTACCATGTTTGTGTTTCTGAGTCTGGGTTACTTCAGTCAGAGTATTTTCTAGTTCCATCTATTTATCTACAAATTTCATAATGTCATTTTTTTCTCTACTGAGTATACTACATTGTGTATATGTACCACATTTCTTTATCCATTTTTCAGTTGAGGTGCATCTAGATTGTTTCCAAGTTCTGGCTTTTATGTATATTACTGACATGAACATAGGTGAGCAAGTGTCCTATGAGTATGATTGAGCATCCATTGGGTATATGCCTAAGAGTGGTATAGCTGGGTCTTGATGTAAATTGATTTCCAGTTTCTCAGAAGTCCCCATACTGATTTTTGGAATGGTTGTACAAATTAGCACACCCACCAGCATGTCCCTTCCTTAGAGAAGGTTCTCAGTTTCAGGATATTCCATTTATCAATTGTTGCTCTCAGTTTCTGTGCTGCTGATGTTATATTTTAGAAGGGGTTTCCTATGCCAGTTCAATCTAAGCTACTTCCTACTTTGCCCTCTTTCAGGTTCAGAGTAGCTGAATTTATTTGAGGTCTTTGATACACATTGATTTGAGTTTTGTGCATAGTGATAGATACGGATTTGTTTGCAGTCTTCTACATGTTGACTCACAGTTATCCTAGCACCATTTCTTGAAGATGCCTTTTTTCCCTTGAACAATTTTTGTTTCTTTGTAAAAAAAAATCTTGTGTGCATAGGTGTGTGGATTAATGTCAGTATCTTCACTTTGATTCCATTTGTCCACATGTCGGGTTTTTTATCCCAATATCAATCTTATTTTTTACTATAGATCTATAGTAGAGCTCTAAGTCAGGGATGATAATGCCTCCAGAAGTAGCTGGGTTGTACTGGATTGTTTTAGCTATATTAGGTTTTCTGTTTGTCCATGTGAAGTTAAGTATTGTTTCTATCGAGGTCAGTGAAGAATTGTGTTGGGATTTTGGTGAGGATTGAATTGAATATCTAAATTTATTTTGATAAGATTTCCAGTTTTATTATGTTGATTATACCTGTCCATGAGCATGGAGAACTTTTTTTATTTTCTGATATCTTCTTGAATTTCCTTCTTCAAGGACTAAAAGTTCTTTCATATAGGTCCTTCATTTGTTAGGTCAGAGTTCCCCCGGGTATTTTATATTATTTGTGGCTATTGTAAAGGGTAATGTTTTTCTGATTCTTTTTCAGCCTGTTTATCATTTGTGTATAGGAGAGATATTGATTTTTTTAAATTAATGTTGTATACAGCCACCTTCCTGATGGTACTTCTCAGTTGTAGGATTTCACTGGTTGGATTATGTGTGATTTTGTGTGTCTGTATGTTCACATGTGTGTCTTGGCTTGCAACTGTGTATGTGAAACATAGTATGTGGCTGTATTGTATATGTAGCTCTGTATGGATATGAACCTGTGTGTGTGTGTGTGTGTGTGTGTGTGTGTGTGTATTTAATATTTTATGCTTGGTATCTGCATGCATGTCTGTATCTTTGTTTGTAGTTTCCTCTGAGAGAACTGCAGTTCTAGGGACATTATGATAATTTAATTAATCCACTTGCTTCCATTGAGATTTCTCAAATGTGTACCTTCAATAAAGTTGTATTTATGATGAAATCAGAATACATTTTCTGACTTCAAGCAAGGAACAAAACCTATAGAATGTTGACTGTCTTTCACCTGCACTCCATTCTTAGGAAGACCCACTTCACCTATACTGTTGGGGACAATGTGATAATGAAACAGAAAGAAAAACTGCAGGCCGAGTATGACATTTTTCAGATTTGGAATTTCCCAAATGGTCTTGGAATTAAGGTGAAGATTGGAAAGTTTAGCCCTTATTTTCCACTTGGTCAACAGCTACATTTATATGAAGACATTATAGAGTGGGCCAAAGGAAGTAGAGAGGTGGGTCTGACCTAACTGTTCTGATTTCCATTACACTGCATTTATATTTCTGATCCCTTGTAAATTAGTGAAATTAAATAGATTATCACATTAGGGACCATTCTTTAGCCTCCTTTAGTATGACTCTCCTTTTCACTTCTTGATATGATGTTTAATTCTTTTGAGATATCAGACATGAACACAGTGAATATTTATCATACTAGAACATGTTTCTGTATGTAATATAAATATAAAAATGCTTGTTAGCACTTTTTAATATTATTTCCAGTAAAGTGAAATTTCTCTCGGCACTCTGAGTACTACACAAAGATTTTTCCATGGCTCATCTGAGTTATAGGACCTGTATTCTCATGAAACTTTAAATGTTTTTGTAATCTTCCATCTTCTTATGTTATCTCATAATCCCAACATAGAAAATTTGTGTTAGTCTTTGGGGGTGCTTGGAAATATCATCCAATAGAGGATAGACCTTGTATTGATTACATCCGATTATCTGTAAATCTCTGTCTCTATTAATCACTGTATCCTTTTACAGAGGAGGAAATGTCAACAATCAGTTTGCACTGGCCTTAGCTTTTTCAGTGGATCAAGTCAACAAGAACCCTGATATTTTACCAAATATGCCTTTATCATTTGGATTTCTAGCAAATGATTGTAAATTCATGTCAAAAGCATACAAAATCACTCAATCTTCTGTAAAACATCATTATAATGCACCTAATTATAACTGTATTAATCTGGACATATGTTCAGTGGTGCTTTCAGGACCAAACTTGGCAGAATCTTTAGTAGTTGGGAAAGCAATGAACCTCTACCATTCCCCGCAGGTAAGATGTTTGTGTGATAGTTTTGCAAGAAATCCTGTCTCTACTGGTGCCATTCCAAGATGCTAAGAAGAGTGTGAGGGACAAACTGACCTTACACTTATTTAAAACTACATAGTTCAAGGGTACTATTCAGAGACTTTAGGGGCCTTTCATATTTCTCTTTTACAGTATAGATTAGGGAATAAGTAATAGGTAAATGGGTATTTAAGATCTCTTTGCAGAAAAGTGTGTTTAACAACTTATTTTAATGCTTGGTACCTCATTGTCCTCCATGTGTCCCAGATTGTTCAACTTACATTTGGACCCTTCCATCCTATCCTGAGTGATCATGAACAGTTTCCTTATTTGTATCAGATGGGCCCCCAAGGACACATCTCTAGCCCGGGCCATGATCTCTCTCATGATTCACTTCAACTGGAACTGGATTGGGTTGACAATCTCAGACAATGATCATGGTATCCAGTTTCTCTCATATTTGAGAAGAGAGATGGAAGAAAATACAGTCTGCTTTGCCTTTGTGAACATGATTCCAGTCAACATGCACTTATATGTGTCAAGAGCTGAAACATGTTATAAGCAAATCATGACATCATCCTCAAATGTTGTTATCATTTATGGTGAAACAGATGGCACTCTAGCTTTGAGCTATAATATGTGGGAATCTCGAGGTATACAGAAAGTATGGGTCACCACCTCACAGTGGGATGTCTCTACAAGTAAGAGTGACTTTACACTTGACTCATCTCAAAGGACTCTAGTTTTTTCACACCATCATGCTGAGATTTCTGGTTTTAAACATTTTCTCCAGACATTGAGCCCTCTCACCCCAGTTGAATACCTGGCAAGTCTGGAGTGGATGAACTTTAACTGTGAAGTCTCAGGGTCTAATTGGAAGACACTGAAGAATTGCTCATCCAATGCCTCATTGGAATGGCTAATGGGACAGACTTTTGACATGGCTTTTAATGATGGCAATTATGATATATATGATGCTGTGCATATTGTGGCCCATTTCTTTCAGACGAAGCTTCTTCAGACAATGGATAAAGTGAAAGGACAACAATATAATTGCTTGAAGGTAGTGTTTCTTCTATCGGATGATATTTGGTGTCATCAATGTCAGAGTCTTTAATAGTCTCTCTGATGCCTCATTCTAATTGATTAGGAAATATTTTGCCAAATATAAATCTTTCTGAACATTTTTCCTCCTGAGAAAGTAAATCTAAAGGTTTCTGTAAATCTCAGTTGCAAAGGTATCAGAATAGGACACACAATTTATTAAGGCAAATCAGTGATTTTCTTACAGAGCACCTAAATATCATCACCCCTGTTCTAATACTGGAAACATAGTAGTCCTTCCTCATTAATCGTCTCCATGATAGGAAGATAATCTTTTGATCGATAGTTGTCAAATAAGTGGTAATCAGTGTAGAGGATCACTTTCTACAGTGTTACTAGGTGATTCTGGCCCAAATCTAGGCATTGGAAAACACACAGAAAATAATGATAGGATTCTGTTCAGTACATACATGTGTATCCATGTATCCATGTGTGTGGATAGATGGCTATCATTGTTTATGGATGTGTTTGTTTCTGTGTATGTGTGTGTATATCTGGGTTGGTGTTAATATATGTGTTTCTGTCTATCTGCATATCTGTCTGTTTGTAGAACTTAGCTTTAATTTATCTGACATCAATATTTTCATGTAGGTGTTTGTTTCTGTATGAATCTTAAAGTATATATTTGACAGTTCATGTGTCTACATGTGCACAAGTAAGTTATTTGTGTGTATTTTTGGATTAACCTATGTTCATGAATATCTGTGTTTCAGTGTATCTGTATGGGGTCTGTCTGTCTTTGGATTTGAACGTAAATTTGTCCACATCAATGTCTCCCTGTGTGTTAGTATCTATCTATCTATCTATCTATCTATCTATCTATCTATCTATCTATCTATCTATCTGATTTTGGGAGTGTCTGTGTGTGAGCTGTGTATTTTTGTGGGTTTCTTTTTCTGTGTGTCTGTTTTTGTGCATAAGTGTGATTTTCTATGTCTGTGTGTTCACATGTGTGTCTTGGCTTGCAACTGTGTATGTGAGAACATAGTATGTGGCTGTATTGTATATGTAGCTCTGTATGGATATGAACTTGTGTGTGTGTGTGTGTGTGTGTGTGTGTGTGTATTTAATATTTATGTTTGGTATCCACATGTATGTCTGCATTTGTGTTTGGTAGTTTTCTCTGTGAGAATTGCATTTCTAGGGTTATTATGATAATTTAATTAATCCACTTGCTTTCATTGGGATTTCTCAACTGTGCACCTTTAACACAGTTGTATTTATGATGAAATCAGCATATATTTTCTGACTTCAAGGAAGGGAGGGCACAAACACTATAGAATGTTTACTGTCTTTCAGCTGCACTCCATTCTTAGGAAGACCCACTTCACATATACTGTTGGGGACAAAGTGATAATGAAAGAGAAAGCAAAACTGCAGGCAGAGTATGACATTTTCCAGGTTTGGAATTTCCCAAATGGTCTTGGACTTAAGATGAAGATTGGAAATTTTAGCCCATATTTTCCACCTGGTCAACAGCTCAGTTTATATGAAGATATAATAGAGTGGGCCACAGGAAGTAGAGAGGTGGGTCTGACCTAACTATTCTGATTTCCATTGAATTGCTTCCATTTGTTATTCCTTGTAACTTATCAAAATGAAATCGATTGGTATATTAGGGATCATTCTATAGCTTCCTTCAGTATGCCTCTCTGTTTCAATGTTTGATATGATGTTTTATTAATTCTTGTATTATTTCAGACATTCATACATTGAACATTTATCATACAAGAACACATTTCTGTCTTTTAATATAAATATAAAAATGCTTGTTAGCACTGTTTAATGTTATTTCTACTAAAGTGAAATTCTCTTGGACCACTCTGAGTACTACCCAAAGATTTACCTTTTTTCTGGCTGAACCTCTGACACCAGTGCTGAAAAACTGAGGCTAATTGTAATGAGGATAAAATTACACATATGTAGCCATTATTTTTATTACAGATTGAGTTCAAGAATAACCAGGGATACAAAGAGAATCCTTGTCTCTAAAAACAATACCAAAAATAAAGAAAAAAGGGCAGAAAGAAGGAAAAAAGGACGAAAAGTCTTTAGTCAAGTTTACCTCTTTATTTAAAACAAAAATTTTATTCATTTTACATACAAAACACAGATCCCTGTCTCATCCCTGCTCCTGCAGCCCCCATCTCTGCCTAACCCCCTCCCTTAACAATACTTCATCCCCTCCTCTATAAAAGTAAGTTTTCTCCATGGTGAGACAGCAAAGCCTAGTGCATTCAGTATAGGTAGAACCAAGACCATAACCCCTGCCTCACGTGTGAACAAGGTGCCCAGCCATAGGTAATGGGATTGACAAAGTCAGCTCATGCACCAGAGATATATCCTGATCACACTGCCAGGGAGTCCCTCAAACAGACCCAGGTGCACAACTGTCTACCCAATTCAAAGGTTCTAGTGTAGCACCATGCAGGTTCCACAGCTGTCAGTCTAAAGTTCCTAAGTCCCCATGTGCTTGGTTGAGTTGTTTCTGCAGATTTCCCCATCATGACCTTGACCCCACTTTGTTCATCTAATCCCTCTTCTCTTGCTTCAACCTGACTCCCAGAGCTTGGCCTTGTCCTTGGTTGTGTATCTCTGCATGTGCTTCTATCAGTACCTGGACAGAGGCTCTATGGTGACAGTTAGGGTAGTCACCAATCTGATTACCAGGGGTAAGCCAGGTCAGGAGCCCTAAACACTACTGCTAGTTATCTAATCTTGGTATATCCTTGAGGATTCCTAGGAATTTCCCTAGCACCAGGTTTCTCTCTAACTTTATAATGTCTCCCTCTATCAAGGTATCTCTTTCATTGCTCTCCCACTCCATCACTCCCCCAGGTAAACTACCCCATCCATCATATCATCATCCTCCATATCCACCACTAAATTGCCCCTCCATAGCCCCAGTTCACTCCTGGAAATCTCTGTTTCCCCTTCCCAAGGTGATTCTTATGTCCTTCTTAGGGTCTGCCTTGTGTCTTAGCTTCTGTGAAAATGTGGGTTGTAGTCTGATTATTCTCTAGTTTACATCTAGTATCCACTTACCATGTTTGTGTTTCTGAGTCTGGGTTACTTCAGTCAGAGTATTTTCTAGTTCCATCTATTTATCTACAAATTTCATAATGTCATTTTTTTCTCTACTGAGTATACTACATTGTGTATATGTACCACATTTCTTTATCCATTTTTCAGTTGAGGTGCATCTAGATTGTTTCCAAGTTCTGGCTTTTATGTATATTACTGACATGAACATAGGTGAGCAAGTGTCCTATGAGTATGATTGAGCATCCATTGGGTATATGCCTAAGAGTGGTATAGCTGGGTCTTGATGTAAATTGATTTCCAGTTTCTCAGAAGTCCCCATACTGATTTTTGGAATGGTTGTACAAATTAGCACACCCACCAGCATGTCCCTTCCTTAGAGAAGGTTCTCAGTTTCAGGATATTCCATTTATCAATTGTTGCTCTCAGTTTCTGTGCTGCTGATGTTATATTTTAGAAGGGGTTTCCTATGCCAGTTCAATCTAAGCTACTTCCTACTTTGCCCTCTTTCAGGTTCAGAGTAGCTGAATTTATTTGAGGTCTTTGATACACATTGATTTGAGTTTTGTGCATAGTGATAGATACGGATTTGTTTGCAGTCTTCTACATGTTGACTCACAGTTATCCTAGCACCATTTCTTGAAGATGCCTTTTTTCCCTTGAACAATTTTTGTTTCTTTGTAAAAAAAAATCTTGTGTGCATAGGTGTGTGGATTAATGTCAGTATCTTCACTTTGATTCCATTTGTCCACATGTCGGGTTTTTATCCCAATATCAATCTTATTTTTTACTATAGATCTATAGTAGAGCTCTAAGTCAGGGATGATAATGCCTCCAGAAGTAGCTGGGTTGTACTGGATTGTTTTAGCTATATTAGGTTTTCTGTTTGTCCATGTGAAGTTAAGTATTGTTCTATCGAGGTCAGTGAAGAATTGTGTTGGGATTTTGGTGAGGATTGAATTGAATATCTAAATTTATTTTGATAAGATTTCCAGTTTTATTATGTTGATTATACCTGTCCATGAGCATGGGAGAACTTTTTTTATTTTCTGATATCTTCTTGAATTTCCTTCTTCAAGGACTAAAAGTTCTTTCATATAGGTCCTTCATTTGTTAGGTCAGAGTTCCCCCGGGTATTTTATATTATTTGTGGCTATTGTAAAGGGTAATGTTTTTCTGATTCTTTTTCAGCCTGTTTATCATTTGTGTATAGGAGAGATATTGATTTTTTTAAATTAATGTTGTATACAGCCACCTTCCTGATGGTACTTCTCAGTTGTAGGATTTCACTGGTTGGATTTTTGAGGTCATGTATGTAGACTATCATGTCATTTGCAAATAAAGTTTGACTTCTTTCTGTCCAATTTGTATGTTTTTAATATTCTTTTCTTGTCTTATTGCTCTAGGTAGGGCTTTGAGTACTATAATGAATTGATATGGGGAGAGTGTACAGCCTTGTCTTGTTCCTGAATTAAGAGGTATCACCTTGAGTATCTGTCCATTAACTTGATGTTTACTATCAGCTTGCTGTAAATTGCCTTTACTATGTTTAGGTTTATTTCTAGTATTCCTGATTTCTAAAAGAACTTTAAAATGAAGGGATGTTAGATTTTGTCAAAGGATTTATCAGTATCTATTGGGACAATCATGTAGGTTTTTTTTCTTTCAGTTTGTTTATATGATGGATTACATGGATAGGTTTTCGTATGTTGAACCATCCCTGTATCTCTGGGATGAAGTGTACTTCATCATTGTTGATGATATATTGATATGTTGTTGAATTTGGTTTGCCAGTAATTTATTGAGTATTTTTGCATCAATGTTCATGAGGGCAATTGTTCTGTAATTCTCTTCCTTTTGCATCTTCTGTGACTATCAGGGTAACTGTAGCCTAATATAAATAATTTGGCAATGTTTCTTGTGTTTCTATTGTGTGGAAAAATTTGAGGAGTATTGTATTATTGTATCTTTGAAATTTTGGTAGAATTCTGCACTGAAACCATCTGGTCATTGGCTTTTACTTATGGGTAATAGGTATATTTAAATTGTTTAACTGGTCTTGATTCAATTTTGGTATAGGGCACTTATATACAAAATTTTCCATTTCTTTTAGTTTTCTAATTTTGTGGAGTACAGGTTTTTGAAGTATGACTTGATGATTCCCTGGATTTCCTCATTCTCATATGTTATATCTCCTTTTCATTTATGATGTTGTTAATTTGGACATTCTCTCTCTGCCTTTTAGTCAGTTTGGTTAAGGGTTTTTTCTATCTTGTTGATTATCCCAATGAACCAACTCTCTGTTTCATGGATTCTTTGTACTGTTCTATTTATTTCCATTTTATTGATTTCAGACCTCAATTTGATTGTTTCTTGGTATCTGTTCCTCCTAGGTGAGCTTGCTTCTTTTGCTTCTAAAGCTTTCAGGTATGCTGCTAAGTTGCTAGTGTGAGGTTTCTCCAACTTCTTTATGTAGGTATTTATACGTACAGATTTTTCTCTTAGTACTTCTTTCCTAGTGTCCCAAAAGTTTGGTATGTAGTACATTCATTTCCATTGAAATGTAGGAAGTCTTTAATTTCTTTCTTTATTTCTTCCTTGATACAGTGGTGATTCGGTTGAGCATTATTCAGTTTGCATTAGTTTGTAGGCTTTCTGTAATTTGTATTTCTGTTGAATTCTAACTTTAAGACATGGTGGTTTGACAAAATACAGGGCATTATTCTGTTTACTTTTGTAACTGCTGAGATTTGCTTTGTGAACAAGTTTGTGGTCACATACTTAGAGAAATTTCCATAAGGTGCTGAGAAGAATGTATGTTCTCTTCTGTTTGGTTTGAATGTTCTGTAGACATTTATTAAGTCCATGTGAGTCATAACATCTCTTAGTTCCATGACTTCTCCATTAATTTTCTGTCTGGCAGAACTGTCTGTTGGAGAGGGTGCTGTGTAGAAGTTTCACACTATTAGCATGTAGAGTTTTATGACTGATTTAAGCTTTAGTAATGCTTCTTTTACATCTGTAGGCTCTCTTGTATTTGAAGCAAAAATGTTCAGAATTGAGAACTGTGTTTTTCTTATGGTCATATTTTCTAGGTAGCCTCCCTGGAGTTGTGAGTAGCAGTCTAGTCATTTTTGTTTTACATCTAGTATCCTAGTATGAGTGTTTGTCTTTCTGAGTCTGGGTCACCTCACTCAGGATGATTTTTTTTCTAGATCCATCCATTTGCCTGCAAACCTCGTGATGTCATTGTTTTTCTCTGCTGAGTAGTACAACATTGTGTATATGTACCATATTTTCGTTATCCATTCTTCAGTTGAAGGGCATCTAGGTTGTTTCCAAGTTCTGGCTATTACAAATAATGCTGATATGAACATAGCTGAGCAAATGCCCTTGTGGTATGATTGAGCATTCTTTGGGTATATGCCCAAGAGTGGTATAGCTAGGTCTTGGGGGAGATGGATAGAGAGATAGAGACAAAGAGAAGGAGAGAGAGAGAAGGACAGATTCATGTTATAAGCACTTTTACTCCTGAGAACCCTAACTAGTACAGAGACAGAAAAATGTTCAACAGTGCACATAAATTATAGGAATTCATAAGGATTCTTACAGAGTTATGGAAACAAGAGAAGAACTTCTACACATGGAAAAGTAAGATATATTCAAATCATCAGGTAATAAAAAGATGGCACTAGAACACAGGCCAGAAAAACGACTGTTAGAATAATATCAAATAATGCAGTAAAATAATAAGCCATAATTAAGAAATAATTCTCAAAAACATTTAAATATTTGTCTTCAAATTCTCTAATAAAAAACACAAACATCAACATTAGTTTATAATGTTCAATGAAGAGAATTCTTTTAGCTCAGTTTCCCACTAACTTTTTAATGTAGTTTGTGGTAATATGACATACATTAACTAGAAAAATAAGCTTGCAAGCACCATAGTGTTTGCCTATAACAAACAACCTATTCTTCCTATTTTTTTTAGCAATGTGAAGCTACTCAAATTTATATTAATATTTCCACACATTCAACTAAACGAGATTATATAATATACTAAGTGTAATGTGATACCTCATTTTCTGTACATAAAATAAGCTTATTTCACCATGTACATCTAATGTAGATATGGAAGAAATCAGAAAAACTACTGATAACAGCATGCGTCTAATTTTCCTCAGATGCCGCCCTCTGTGTGCAGTGCTGATTGTGGTCCTGGATTCAGAAAATTCTGGCAGGAAGGAATGACAGTCTGCTGTTTTGGTTGCAACCCCTGCCCAGAAAATGAAGTTTCTAATGAGACCAGTGAGTGTTTGCTGCTAGGTAAATTCTTCCCAATGATCATCCTCTCTAGCCCACACGGGATGATTACAGCATTTAAAAGTCCATTCTACAAATCAAATACATCACTTGATATGTTCATATTTATAGGAATGTGATCAATAACAACATATCTTCAAGTACTAATCTTTGCTATGACTAATTGAAAATTCATTTCATGTGTCATTTTTTTCAAATAAACAGTTTTGATAATCAAACTAGTGTGAGGGAATTCTACAAAAAGTCATTTCTAGTGTGATTATCTCCTCTAAAATTGCAGGTCGATCAAATTCCAATTATGAGTCTTTAATAATATTCATATGTTAAATTTGAACATAAGTTTAAGGCACCATGTATGTGCAGGAGTCAGTGGAGAACAGATGAGAGCATCAGAGCCACAGATCTCTGTTACGTGGCTTCTAGGAATCAAATGAAGTTCCTCTGTAAGATTAGTGGAGATAGGAATAAATACCTGTAAAATTTTCAGAAACTGTTTAGCATGAGACAGAAAACTTCACACAATACCCAGAGATCCCTTTTTAAAGGATCAATGTGTTTTGAAGTCTAGTAAAGTGTGAATAAAAGATGGTACCTGATGTAGAAAATACAGTGTCCTGTGTTCAATATTTTTCTATACATCGCCCATTTCATAATGTCACAAATATAACATGAAAATTGTTTTTTTATGAAAGCAACTTGCCACATTTTTCTAAATAGTGTTGTTGCCTACACAGCTTTTTTTTAATTAAATAATTATTTGATTAGAGTTAGCTCTATGCAAATTGCAGATAGATTATTTTTCTCTTCTATTGCCTCTCATCGTGTACAATGAAATGAAATTCTATAAAGGACACTTATGGCAAGTAATATTGTATAGCAATTAATTCCTCATTATAGGAAGAGGTACCCAACTCCTAGAAGTTTTCTTCTGCCCTCTGTTACTCACAAATATAATATTTACTGAAGTGATTAAATAAAGTCCAGTGAAATTGTTTTAAATGTAAAAACATAAACGAGGAATCGTTATTTACAATGATAAATACAACAAAATAAAAATATTTTATTATTTCTTTAATTATGTGTATGTATGTGAGATGAGTGGTTATGTGTACACAATTGCACATACATGTGAGAGGCATCCAATGTATGTATAGTTAGAGTTAGAGCCAGGTGTGAGACACATGACATGGGAGCTGGCGACTGAAATCAGGGCTTCTCTAAGAGCAGTACATTCCCTTCATAACTAAGACAAATTTCAGTCCCCTAAAAAAATTAACTAATTACATGTGTCTTTATTTTTTTGGTTTTTCTAGACTGGGTTTCTCTGTGTAGCTTTGTGCCTTTCCTGGATCTCGATTTCTAGACCAGGCTGGCCTCGGACTCACAGAGATCCACCTGCATCTGACTCCCAAGAGCTGGGATTAAAGGTGTGTGCCACCACTGCCAGGCTACATGTGTCTTTAAATGCATTATTCCAGATAAAAAAAGACTTAAAATCTAGAAGCACATCATGGCTCCTCGGTAATCCTCTGATTCAGAGCAATTGTAATCACACTTACTTATTCTACCAGGTTATAGATACACTTAAGCCACATCAGTAAGTCAGTTTATCACTGTTGATCAAACATGTATAATTCTAAGGTACTTTTACAGCAGCCGGTCAGCCTGCATGCCATCATGACCAACCATGATGATAACGAACGAAACCTCTGAATTATAAGACACCCAATTGAATGTTTTTCTTTATAAGAGTCACCAAGGTGATGGTTTCCATTCCCAGCAATAGAAATACTACTTAAGACATTTACATTTCTTTTTGTTTTTTTGTGAAAGGTTTTTTTTTTTGTTTTTGTTTTTGTTTTTTGTTTTTTTTTTTTTTTGGTGTGTGTGTGTGTGTGTGTGTGTGTGTGTGTGTAGCCCTGGCTATCCTGGTACTAGCTTGACCTTGAACTCACAGAATTCTGCCTGCCTCTGCTTCCCTTGTGCTAGGATTAAAGACATAAAACACCACCTATGAGCTGACAATTACATACTTAAAGCTAACCACCAAGGACTGTTCCCTTATTTGGCCACTACCTCCTCCTGGATCTGAATATCAAAGTCCAGCTATCTAAGTGTTGAAGTCAGGATAACAACACCCCCTGTTGCTTTCCTAATAGACTTGACTATCCAATTAAACACTTCATCCCAAGATGAGCTGCCCCTTTTACCTTTATGAACTGCCATTTTCCTAAAGGGCATGTCTGTCTCCTCTCTATCCAGAGAAAGTTCTTTGTATTACAACAAAATATCTGTTACCCATCTCCCATGTTCATTTCCCTTCCCCCTCATCCTCTATATCTCATCTTTATCTCTTATTCACTTGCATTTACCTCTGTGGTATATATGTTGAGAACTTGATCCTAGGGTATCTCTTGCTGACTCTGAGGTTTCCTACTGATTCTGTTTGGTGTTGCTTCTATGTCAATATGTTTGGGCTGACAAATTCACAGTAGAAAATATATCACAGGTCTTGTCCCAGTAGAAGACACATTCTTCACCCATAATGTGGACAGAGTTCATAAAACAGACAGAAAAAAATGAGCAGGCAATGTATCTGTGCTTCTGAGACTTGAAAATATACACTGTGCAAAACAGTGGTTAATGATTTCAGCTTCTATCACTTAAAGACTTTAAGTCAGTTTATCATAGCATCCACAACAGAGCTAAAATGTCTGTGCTTTCCTTAAGATGATAAATGGAATCATTAACACACAGCTGAATACACAATATAATGATGGTTTGGTTTCCTTACACATAAATATAATGAAGGAATATTGTGAAATTGAAGCATTGCCATGCAGCAGTGCCTACACCTAAATCAACAGGAAGAATGTGGACATTGTAAAGCTTCTGCAACACACTTAAATGAAATGTCTGGTCTCTAAATATTCTGAAGCTGCACTAATTATACTTTCCTTTCTTCATCAGATGTGGATCAGTGTGTAAAGTGTCCAGAGGACCAGTATGCCAATATAGACCAGAACCACTGCATTCACAAATCTGTGGTCTTTCTGAGCTATGAAGACCCCTTGGGGATGGCTTTGACTTCAATGGCCATGTGCTTCACTGCATTCACAGCTGTGGTTCTTGGGATCTTTTTGAGCTATCATGACACACCTATTGTGAAGGCCAATAACCGCAGTCTCAGCTACATCTTGCTCATCTCACTCTTCTTTTGTTTCCTGTGTCCCTTTCTCTTTATTGGCCATCTGAATGCAGCTAAATGCATCCTGCAGCAAATCACATTTGGAATTGTATTCACTGTGGCTGTTTCCACTGTGTTGGCCAAAACAGTTACTGTTGTTCTGGCTTTCAAAGTCACAGCCCCCGGAAGAATGAGGAGGTTCTACTTGACTTTAGGGGCTCCCAACTATATTATTGCCATCTGCACCCTAATCCAAATTATTCTCTGTGCAATCTGGCTAGGAGTTTCTCCTCCATCTATTAACATTGATGCACACTCAGAGCTTACACACATCATCATTATGTGTGACAAGGGCTCAGTTACTGCATTCTACTGTCTTGGGGTACCATGGCTCCCTTGCCTTTGGGAGCTTCATTGTGGCCTTCTTATCCAGGAATCTCCCTGACACATTCAATGAAGCCAAGTTGCTGACCTTCAGCATGCTGTTGTTCTGCAGTGTCTGGGTCACTTTTCTCCCTGTCTACCACAGCACCAAGGGCAAGGTCATGGTGGCTGTGGAGGTCTTCTCCATCCTGGCCTCCAGTGTTGGCCTTCTGGGATGCATCTTTTTCCCTAAGTGCTACATAATTTTATTAAGACCAGAGAGAAATTCTCTTCAAAAGTTAAAGGGGAAAGCATCTTTCTGAACTGACATATCCTAAACTGAAACTGACAACTTTAGTGCTGGTACAGAACCACATTTTAGGATTCAATGCAAGACGTATGCATTATCTTTTGTCTCTCACTCTTTCTTAAATGCCAAAGTCTAGAATCTCCATGTTTACTACTTTTCTCTGCATTTTCTCATATAAACTTCCAATCAAACACTTATCCTGTAAGACCTGGCTATTGGACATTATCCCTGTGCAGAGATGTTCTATTCTTTCTCTAGTATACATTAAGATTTGAAATAAATTTTGTTCTTCATTTGATGTCCTAATGAATGTGTGACTTTGTCAGCACATGAATGGTGAAACTTAACACAATATGGTGTTTTCACACTCAACTCCCCCCTACCTACCCTCTATCCAAACTCTACTATGCCACCATTACCCTACCAAAAAGATCATGTTACCAAAAGACAAACACCATGTGTGGCAAAACAATACACAGTAAGACAAGGCAAAAGAAGATGTCTTTAAATGTTTCTCACCAGTTCGAGTTTCCTCTTTAGTGAATTCTGGGAGGCAAAGTCTGTAGGTTAACAAGGATTTTTCTTTACCACTTTCTATACTTTAGATGTTAGCTTCTGTCAGATGCAGAGTTGAAAAAAATTTCCCCTTCTGTCTCTTCTCAAATGTTATATAAGACTTATAACTACCCACATAAAAGACTTGCTCTACATTTGTTATTCTTTCGCTGAAGTCCATATCCACTGAAAGAAGCTCAGCATCTCACACTAATCAGAACACTCTCACACTGTCAGTGAAGATTCTAGAATGAAGGAAGAAATAGATGAATAGAAAATGGTAAAAGAAGAATTTATACATTAAACACCAAGTGACTTCCCATTTTCTATTTGCGTCTAGGATACTCAACAAGATTTCTTCAAAGCCAGTACTGGAGTGTAAAATGAAAAATAAAACATTGCATGAAATCACAGATAAAGCAGAAAAATGGGTCAACACAAGAAATTGATATATGAGAACTGAGGCTTGGGAGATATATCATATTTTAGAAGTCAAATATTCACCCAATCTTCTTATTATGATTGATAGGGAGGAAGAGTGATAAATATTATTTAGTATTTGAAATGTAGCACCCAAGATCTCTATGGATGTTTTTGTATCTATAAAAATGAACATTTTTGTAATGTAAATCTAACAGTGATTTTGTGATGATAGTGGTTTTGGATAGTAGGGGATCATCAGGATTGAGGAAATTTCAGAATTTGGCCTCATTATTGGTTCTCAAGACAGTGAAGAATAGGCTTTAATTTAATATTCTGTAACTGTCACTGGTGTAGCATAGGCTCAGCTGTGAATGCTGTATAGAACTTAGTTGCTCTAAACATGGAGCTGCTTTTCCCTGACAGGGACTTGGTTGTACAATTCCCAGTTGGTAACCACGAATTCTGGCTTTGTGAATCCTTCCTGAACCATTCCTGCATGTCTCCAATTGGATCATCTAACAAAATTTACTGACATCTTTTCTAAAGCCATTAATGTAAATAGAGTTTTCAGGCAATCCTGGGAACATATTTTCCAGAATAGCATCTCAAAGGAGCCTTAATTTCCACATATATGAGTGATGTCCTTAAACTACCTGTACTCCCTCACGTATACTTATCTTCCAAGTTTAATCACATGAACATCAGATTCAGAGACCCACAGAGGAGGGTGTCCAAGATTCTTACAGATATGGGGAACCACCTGGAAAAAAGGAATCATAAATGCATAAGTAAGCTTTCCTTTGGCTACAGAAATAAAGGCATGTGGGTATATATGTGTGTGCACATAACATGCTGATTTAAATAACACTTCACAATACACACTGCTGAGGCTCATAGTAGGACAAAGATGTTCACTTTGCTTTTTCTTTTCTTGCTCCTGAACAGTCCACTTCTTGTGTCCAATTTCATTCATTCCAGATGCTTTGGGAGAATGAAGCAGAATAAAGTCAAGGATGGAGACTTGTTGATGGATTATGTCTTCTTCCTTAGAAGAGTTCAATGGCTGATGGAGAAAGATTATTTGAACTACCTTCTGCGAATGGACTGCAAACTACAGTCAAATCCATTATGCAACCTTTCAGGAACAGATGCTGAAAAGAGTTTTGCTAACTGAAGGACAGAGTCAAATAAACATGCACAAGTTATTCATTTTTATTATCTGATTTTGTGTCAGTCTTTTTACAAATAGGCCCTAGATTGTCAATACTTTAAGCCATAAAAATATTTTTTCATGTATTATACAGATTATAACTTTTTCTTTTTCTTTCTTTCCTCCTTCTTTCTTTCTTTCTTTCTTTCTTTCTTTCTTTCTTTCATTCATGTAGGTATGGGTATTTTGTCTGCATGTATATCTGTACAAAACTGGCATTCCTGATGGGTAATGATACCAGAAGAATGATTCAGGATCCTGGGAACTGGAGAAAGATTCTTGCCAATGAATTGGACCTGAAATTCAAACATGAGTCCTCTTAATGAATAGCAATTATAATTGACATCTGAGCCATCTCTCCAACCTTGAAATATACACAATGAAAAAATTGCTCACTGGGAAACTTGCTTTGTCCCCATAATTCTAGCATAGTTCATTAAAATCAATAAGATTACATCTAGTTTGCTTCTTTGTATGGGCGGCATCAGTAGTAATAAACATTTCTAGGATTTTCCTGCTACTCAGCATTACATCAGTTTGTTTCTACACATTAAAATGGAATATTCTGTATATGTTCTGGGCATGATTATAGATAGAATTCTGACGTGGGTTGTTTAAAGGTACCCAATTCACACTGACTAACTAAAAGAGTGGATTGATTTTTAAAGGCGTTAACTTCAGAAAAGTCTTCCAACTTGATTTGAAGTGCTATCTTAGGTTGCTCAGATAGTATTAAATAGGCAGTTAACATTCTTCCTCAGAGTAATAAGGTTAATCATTCTCTTGGAAATGACTTATGAGCTAAGGTGTAGCTACTGAGCTAAGTATCCTTTCTGAGGGCAGCAATACAATCACGTTTATCCTTATCATATTATAGCAATAGAAAAACACCTTCCGAGAAAACTCAACAACACAACAGAAAGAACCACCTCTGTGTCCAAGTTAACTTCATTCAAGAGATGCAAGAATGGTTCAACACAGGCAGATCAGTTAAGTGTAATACACTATATAATAAATTATAAGGATACAACTACATTTCCTGTCCAAAATGTGTGGAAAAGATAGTTAACAAAATCTGGCATCCATTCAGAGTTAAAAAATAAAACAAAGCCTGAAAAAATAGAATGAACACATCTTTACATTTTAAGTTTTACTGTGGTTAACTTATGGACATCATTGTACTATATTATAGAAAAAATAATATTTACTAAAATTAGAAATGAGGACAGGTATGGATGGTAGTGCATGTCTTTAATCCAAGCACATTGGATGCACAGGCAGAAAATTTCTGTCCTCTTGTAGAGAGCTGGCCTATGTAGCAAATCCAAGTCAGACAGGGTCTCTTATGGAAACCCTACCTTGACAGAACTAAACAGAAATTGGACAGAGATATGCATTTTCTCCACACTTCCTCAAAATAGTCTGTAAAACTTTGGGGCATCTGAAAAAAGGAATACAAAGTAGAAGGAAATATGTTAGCAGGGTCAAGAAAGACAGTTGCTCTCAACCAACACTACTCAGTGAGACATTGTTTCAACCATAACAGAATAGGAAGCCTTATAGTTATCCATATTTGGGGAGAACATGAGATGATCCAATGCATAGGAGATGCAAAAAAAGGATGCAATGTTAGCAAGCAAGAATTTGGAACTTTCTGGTGGAATATATAGATTCCATCACCAGGTTCATGGTAAAACAAAGATATTTACATATTTTTTAATTTAAAAATTCTTTCAAATAAGTTTAAATAATCTAACATTTATTCAATTTATTCAGGTTCTCCTTGCATTTACAGTCTTTGTAAGGATTTTCCACTAAAGGAAACACTTGCCTTGCAGCTCAATATACATCAACTTAGCACTTCTTCAAAATAAACACACTAGACTCTGCTTATTCAGCCATTTCCTTTTCAGTGGTCATTCACATGAGTTCATTTTTCTATCTAAGATTTGAGATCTTTTCCCTGTTTCAGATATCCAATAGGCCTAGCTTGCTACTCTGTTGTTATGATTAACCACAGACCATGAGCAAAGTTAGGAGCAGCCGCTGATTTGGCTCAGGGGTTACAGTCAAGTGAAGAAAATTCAGTAACTTGGAGACTGCAATGAAAACATGCTCCCAGAAGGAACACTGCTTATTGTCTTCTTCTGCTTGATTTCTCATATATCCCTGCCTAAAGAAAGCACTTCTCATAGTGGGCTGGGCATTCCTACATCAATTATCCATTAATAAAATGCTTAAATAATATCACAGCAAGCTAGTTTGATGGAGATAAATTTTTAGTTAAAGTTATCTCTATTTTTACAAACTTGCTGTATGTCAAGTGGACAGAAATTATTTAGAAAACCCAGTTTGCAAGCTTGGTAATATTTGCTCACAACAAACAACCAGAACTTCTTCCTAAATTTGTAGGATTGGCTAGCTTCTCAACTTTACATCAATTTGTTTCCATACATTCATATGTTTGACATTATATAATATACAAATTTAAATGTGTTCTCTCAATTGTTGTATATAGAATATGCTTATTGATATTTCAACATGATAATATAATACAGTTATGGGGGAGTATGTAAAACTCCTTATATCAGCATGTGTCTAACTTTCCTCACATTCTACAGTCTCTGTGCAGTGTTGATTGTGCTTCTTGATTTCATCATTTATGTCAGGAGGCAATGGCTGCCTGCTGTTTTGAGTGTATCCCCTGTTTAGAAAAATGAATTTTCTAATAAGTCAGGAGAGTGTTTCTTCACGTAAATCATTCACATTGGTCATGCCCCCAACCCTCTCCATCAGAATTCAGAAGGGATCTAAAAGACTATTGCAAAAATAAAATATATCACTTTCCTAAGTTAAGCGTTATAGGAATATGATCATTAACAATGTCCCTTGACTCACATCTTGATTCTTTAAATTCAAGGTAAATCATAATTTTCTCAAAAAAAAGTTTTAATAATCAAACTTCAGTGTCAGGGAATAACATATTTTTAGTGACTAATCTCCTATAAAAATACATGCAGATCAGATCTGATTCGCAAATCTATAAAGAAAGTTTTATTCCTTTTGCATGCATATATGTTTCCCTACATAAGAACATACATACCATGTATGTACAAGAGCCCATAGAAAACAAAACAGGGCATTATATCCACTGAACTCTGACATGTATGTGATGGGAACAAAATGAAATTCCTCTGTAAGTTTAATGAAAACAGAAAATAATTGCTTGGAAAACTATCAGAACCTGGAAAGTATGAAACTGACCATTTAGTAACATATATGGACTCCTCATTTAAAAGGTCCAATGTGGTAAAAATTTAGGGAATTCAGTACACATATAGACACATGATGTGGCAAATATGAATAGCCCTATATTCAATATATCCAGTAAGTAATGCCACAAAGTAATAGAATAAAATGGTTTTCTATGAAAAATCAATTAACCACAGTTATTCAAAAAGTGTTGTTACCTATACAGGCCAAGTTTGTCAAATGATTATTTGGTTATGGCTTCCTACATACAAATGACAGACAGATGTTATTCTGTCAGTGATCTGTCAACCTACACAATGAAATGGAAGTCCTTAAAGAACATTTTAGGACAGTGAGATGACTCAGAAGTTGAAACTCTTGCAACTAAAGCTGGTGAACAAAGTTCATCCTCAGGACCCATGTAGTAGGAAGAGGTTACCAACTCCTAAAAGTTGTCTTTAGATCCCCTTGTGTTCCTGTATACAGCATCCACCAAATTAATTAAACAAAGTGTAATGAAATTATTTTCAATGTAAAAACAAGTCAGAATAAATGGTGTTTAGGACAATAAACACAACAAAAAGAAGCATCCAATGCTCTTGTATTTAGAGTTACAGACAGTAATGAGAGAGAGTGCTGTAGTCTGAACTCAGGTCATATGCAAGAACAGTACATTCTACAGCTGCTCCAACTTTCCACAGATTAATTACTTGTGTCTATAAATCCATTGTTTTAGGTAAAAACATTTAATATCTGGAAGCAAATCTTCATTTTCTTCAATTATCAAATGGTTCATCTCAATTTCAATCATGTTTCCTATAGTTTCCACAGTGCAAACTACAAATAATGAACGGGGTACTATTGCTCAACCCAAAGTTCTATATTACTTCTCTTTTTTAAGAGCTCTTGCATTATTGTGCTCATGATGTTTATCAGTATCTATTCCACCTTGAGAACACATACAGAGTCTGGGGTTCACAGAGATGGAAAATAGGGAATGAGAAAGATGCTGTTTGCTCCAAAAGATAATGGAATCAAGATGTAAGATCTGTAATGCTCAGTATTACAGAGGTTTCTACCATCACTGATAGGGCTACTCATTCCTACAAGCAACACTCATGACTACAATGTCCACATTGCCAGATAAAGAAAAAAAACTTAGGGAATATATATTTATCTTTTTTTGCATTTTTCAAATACCAAAGTTATATTTATATAACTTTTTTCTTTTATTCTCACACTCCTACTTACCCCATAAGAAGCCAGTCACATGGATATTCATGAGCTCTTTTGTTACTTTTACATGTACACACACCTACAGCTTACTGATTCTGAAAGGACTCTATTCTATCCAAACATGGCAAACATGGATTGAACAAGCCTTGACCTTCTTCATTCCCCTAATAATTCATTTCATCATAGCATCTAAAAAGTATTAATTGTTTCTGTGCCTTCTGAAAACATGATATATAATTTCATCAATACAGTTAAATAGGAGCTCCCATCAAGCCCCATACCTCCAATCCCACCCCAGAGCTCCCATCTGGACAAGAGGTGAGTTACTATTGTCATACACAGAGAGACCTGCCCTTAGGTCCCATCCCTGGGCACAAACCATTCCGGGGAAGACATGCCCAACTTGGCCACAGGTTTTGGCGATTGAGCAGGACCCTCCACCCCCACCAAGAAGGTTCCCCTTCTCCAAGACCCCAGCAGACTCTACAATCTCCACATCCAGCCCCCACACCAATCCACCTGAGACCCCAGCCACTGCTTGAGACTCAGAGATAAGCCCCAAGCTCCCATCTGGCCCAGAACTCCCATCTGGACCAGAGAGAGGCTTCCTGAATCTGTCAGCACTGTCTGGACCAAGAGTGCTGATAAGACCCAGAATGAATCCATGACGAGATGAGCAGATGTCATGGCAGAAGTACATACAACAACATAAAGAGCAATACAGCATCACCAGAACCTAGCCCTCCTCCAACAGCTAAACCTGAACATCACAAAATGGAAGAAGCAAAAGAAAACAACCTTATGAATGAAATGGAGGACCAGAGAAACAAAATATGGGAAGAACACTATAAAAAATTAGGGGAAAGGATGAATAAAGCAAAAAATAAAAAATAAAAAACCAATAAATCCCTGAAAGAAAATCATGAAAAAATAATGAAACATATGAGGGAAACAGTCCAAGACCTGAAAGGAGAAATAGAAAAATTGAAGAAGATGCAAACAGAGGGAATTCTGGAATAGATAATCTGAGTAAATGAACAGGAACTTCAGATGCAAGTATAACCAACAGAATGCAAGAGATGGAAGAGAGGATCTCTGGCATTGAAGATACAGTAGAAGAAATAGATTCATCAGTGAAAGAAAACATAAAGCCATGACCTAAAATGTCCAAAAAATTTGGGACACCATGAAAGACCAAAAATATGAATAATAGGGATAGAGGAAGGAGAAGAATACCAACTCAAAGGCACTGAATATATATTCAACAAGGTCATAGAATAAAACTTTCCCAAGTTAAAGAAGGAAATGCCTATGAAGATACAAGAAGTCTATAAAACACCAAACATAGTATACCCCTCAAAACAGGAGGGGGTAGGACAGGAGAACCCATGGCTGATGTGTAAGATTAAAACACAAATATAATAATAAAAAAGAATTAAGAAACAAAATTAAGAGCTGCAAAGGAAAAAGGCCAAGTGACTTATAAAGGCAAACCCATCAGAATAACGTGGTATGTACTCACTCATAGGAGGATAATAGATGTAAAACAAAGATGACTAGACTGCTCCTCACAACTTCAGGGAGGCTACCTATAAAACAGGACCCTAAGGAAGACACAGGGATCGCCCAATGACAGTAAAATGGATGATATCTACATGAACAACCTGGACGTGAGTGGGAGTAATGAAGGGCAAGGTTTGAGGGAAAGAGACCTTAGGGGAGCACAAGATCCCAACTGGGTCAAGAACAGAAAGGGAGAATAAGGAATAAGATACCATGATAAATGAAGACTACATGAGAATAGGAAGAAGCAAAGTGCTCAAGAGGTCTCAAGAAATTCACAAAGATACCTCCACTATAGACTACTGGCAATGGTCAAGAGAAAGCCCAAACTGACCTACGCTGGTGATCAGATGGCCAAACACCCTAACTGTTGTGCTAGAAATCTCATCCAATGACTGAGGGAAGAAGATGCTGAGATCCATGGCCAGGCCCAGGTGGAGCTCCAGGAGACTAATTGTCGAGAAAGAGGAGGGATTGTATAAGCGAGAATTGTTGAGATCAATATTGGAAAAAAACACAGGAACAAATAGCCAGACTAATAGAAACACATCAACTATGAACCAATAGCTCTGGAGCTCCCAACTGTTTCAGGCCCTTTGGATAATTGAGACAGTTGATTGGTTTCTATTTGGGAGGCACCCAGGCAGTGGGACGGGGACCTGTCCGTAGTGCATGAGCTGGCTGTTTGGAACGTGGGGCTTATGCAGGGACACTTTGCTGAGCCTGGGAGAAGGGGACTGGACCTGCCTGGACTGAATCTACCAGGTTGAGCTGAATCCCCAGGGGGGTGTTTGCCCTGGAGGAGATGGGAATGGAGGAGTATGGGTTGGGGTTAAGGTTGCAGGGGGAAGGAGGAAGACCAGGAAATCTCTGGCTAATATGTAAAATTAAAATAAATTATAAAATAAAATAAAAAAGATTCCAAACATCAAAAAAAATTAGTAGGCTGATATTTTTATAACCAGTGGTGGATTTTCACTTCAAATTTTTCAAGTTGTGAAAGACAACATGAGTACAAAATATACACAATTATTTTAGTTATTAAAGTAAAAAGTCATCGTTAAGATGGTAATCCTCTATCACTGTGAGAAAGGTTGGACAAAATATTACCAAATAAATTAATAAACATGTAGGAATGCTATTCTTGAATTTCTTTCTTCAAGGATGTAAATTTCTTGTCATACAGGTCGTTTACTTGTTGTTTAGAGTTGACCTATGGTATTTTATATTATTTGTGGCTATTTTAAAGGGTGATGTTTTACAGATTTCTCTATTGGACTCATTATTCTTTGTGTATAGGAAAGCTACTAATATTCTTTTAAATTAATCTTGCATCTAGCTACATTACTGATGGTATTTATCAGTTGTAGGAGTTTCCTGTTTTAATTTTTGGGGTCATGTCTGTATACTATCATTTGCAAATAGGAGTTTGACTTCTTCCTTTCCTATTTGTATCTCCTTTATCTCCTTTTGTTGTCTTATTGCTCTAGCTAGGTCTTTGAGTACTATATTGAATAGATATGGGAAGAGTGGACAGCTTTGTGTTGTTCCTGATTTTAGTGGCATCGCTTAGATTGTATGTCCATTAAATTTGATGTTTTCTGTTGGTTTGCTGTAAAGTGCCTTTATTATATTTAGCTATGTTCCTTGTATTCCTGATCTCTACAAGGGCTTTCCAATGAAGGGCTATTAGATTTTGTTAAGGCTTTTTTCAGCATCTAATGTGATGATCATGCAGGTTTTTCTTTCAGTTTGTTTATATGATGAATTACACTGATAGATGTTTGTACGTTGAACCATCCATGCATCTCTAGGTTGAAGCCTACGTTATCATGATAGATGAATTTTTGATATGTTGTTGTATTTGTTTTTCCATTATTTTATTGATTATTTTTGCATCAATGTTCATAAAGGGGATTGGTCTGTAACTCTGTTTCTTTTGCATGTCTGTGTGGTTTGGCTGTCTGGGTAACTATAGCCTCTTAGAAATATTTTGGCAATGTTCCTCCTGTTTCTATTGTGTGGAACAAATTGAGGAGTATTGTATTAGCTTTCCTTTGAGATTTTTGTAGAATTCTCTACTGAAACCATATGACCATAGGCTTTTATTTGGATGGGAGAATTTAAATGACTACTTCTATTTCCATGGAGTTATAGGTGATTTTAAATTGTTTATCTGGTCTTGATTTTATTCTTATATATGGTACTTCTCCAGAAAATTGTCCATTTCCTTTAGACTCTCCAATTTTATGGAGTATAGGTTTTTGAAGTATGACCTGATGATTTGCTGGGTTATCTTATTGTCTCTTGTTATGTCTCCATTTTGTTTCTGATTATTTTAATTTGGATATTTTCTCTCCACCTTTAAGTTAGGGGTGGATAAGAGTTTTTCTATCTTATTAATTTTCTCATAGAACCAGTACTTTGTTTCATTGATTTATTGTGCTGTTCTCTTTGTTTCTATTTTATTGATTTCAGACCTTAATTTGAATATTTCCTGATACATACTTCTCCTGGGTGAGTTTTCTTCTTTTTCTTCTATAGATTTAATTTCCTTTGCGAAGTCTCTGGTGTGAGATATCTCCAACATCTTTATGTAGGCATTTAGACCTATGGATTTTCCTTTAAATTTTGCTTTCTAAATGTCACATAAGTTTGGTTGCATTGCACTTTTATTTTTATTGAATTCTAGGAAGTCTGTAATTTCTTTCTTTATCTCTATCTTGACCAAGTGATGATTCAGTTGAGTATTGTTCCATTTCCATGAGTTTGTAGGATGTCTGTAATTTGTGTTGCTATTGAATTTTATCTTTAAGACATCATTGTCTGACAAAATACAGGAGATTATTGCATTTTTTTGTAACTGTTCAGATTTGCTTTTTGACTGAGTATTTGGTCACATACATACAGAAGGTTACATAGGGTGCTAGGAAAAAAGTATAGCCTCTTCTTTTTGTGTGAAATATTCTGTATAGGTCTATTTGAGTCATAACATCACTTAGTTCCATTATTTCTCTTTTAAGTTTCTGTCTGGCAGACCTGTCTGTTGAAAAGAGTGCAGTGTGGAAGTTTTCCACTATTAGATTGTGAGGTTTCATGTGATATTTAAGCTTTAGTAATGCTTCTTTTACATATGTGGATTTCCTTGTATTTGATACATAAATGTTCAGAATTAAGACATCATATTGATGAATTTTTACTTTGATGAATATGTAATGTCCTAATCTCTTTTGATTAATTTTAGTTTGAAATCTATTTCTTAGATATTATGGTAGCTACACCAGCTTGCTTCTTAGTTATATCTGACTGGAAATACTTTTCCAAGCCCTTTCCTCTGAGATAGTGACTGTCTTTGATGTTGAGGTGTGTTCATTGTAAACAGCATAAGGATGGATCCTGTTTTCATACCCATGTGTCTTTTTATAGCCAAATTGAGTGCATTGATAATAAATGATATTAATGACTAGTGACTGTTATTTCCTTTTACTTTTGGACGCCCAACGTGTTGGCAAGAGTTTCCACCTAAAACCTGAGGAAAAAAAAAGATTCTAAAACAGAGCTAAAAACAGCTTTCTATTGTCTCTCTCAAGTTAGTGTCTCTCTCAAGTTTGTGTATTCCTTATTGCTCTATTTCAGTTTTCAAGTCTTATAGTAAGTCCTCCACCTGTTTGATTGCTTTTTTTTTTGGTTTTCTTTAAGGGATTCATTAACTTCTTCCAATTTTTTGATTCTCTCTTTCTTGATTACTATAAGAGAAATTTTCATTTCCTCTCTAAAATCCTTTATCATCTTAAAATAATTTTTAAGGTTGTTTTCTTCTGACACTTCTACTTTGGATGTTCAGGTCTTGCTGATGTAGAACCATATTGTGCTGCCATATTGCTCTTTATGGATTTGAATATATTCTTACAGTGGCATCTACCCATCTCACCCTCCAATCAATGCCAGTGATATCTCTGTCTCAGGGAGACAAATTTGTTCTCATCAGCACTCTTCGTCCAACTGGAGCTCTTGGTCTAATTGGAACTGGAGCACTCTGTGTTTCAAGAAGCAGGTGCAGTCCTCAAGGATGGATGGTTTTGGGCAGTGGATTGGGGATTGTAGTTTACTGTGTCCAATGAAGGGGTGGTAGTCAGCACTCCCCGCAAGAGTCCTCTTGCCTGCAGGCTTGTAACTGGGGCTGCAATAGGTAGCATGATGGGAGCAAAAGTTGTATTCCTGGTCTTAAAGTCTAGAGGTTAGGGTCATCAGCCAGGAGAACAGACTCCAAATTGAGATCTTTTAAGATAGGAAAAAAACATATCTCTTATCTGGAACTTAATTTGAAAAAACACAACATTAATCCTGATTATTTGATTCTGGAAAGCTCATGTTCATCTAGGGCTACATCCTCTGTTGGACATCTATATATGAACCTTGAAAAAGGAAGCTTTTGTTCTTTACTTGATCTCACCTTGCTAGCAAGTCTGTTATTTCACTGGTACAAGAAATTATTTATTTGAGATTCTAGTGTATGCTGAAGATCAGCTGAGACTTTCAGGCTCATGGACTAAGAAGTTCCTGTATTATTGGTCTTTGAATTCCTATGCAGCAATTTTTGGTATCACTAAACCATAGTCTATAAGACATTCTAATAATTGTATGTAGACATACATACACAGAAAAATACAGAGACAGATTCATTTTCTAAGTTTTTTTTAACCCTGTGTACACTAACTAATACAGAGACAGAAAAATGTTCAACAATGAACATAAGTTATAGGAATTCACGTTGATTCTTACAATGCTATGGAAACATGTGAAGAATATCTACACATGGAAAAGAAAAATATATACAAATGATCAACTAATACAAAGACAGCACTAGAACATGAGAGAAAAACAACTGTTAGAATAATATCAAATAATGCAATAACAATAATAGTCAATAATTAACAAATAATTCTCAATAACAATAAACTGTTAATCTTCACATTCTCTAATCAAAATACATGCAATAAATCAATAAACATGCAGAAACTCATTTTGTAAATATGAGGTGAAAGAGTGTTGAAGAAATGGAACATAATAAAGAAAACTAGAGACTAAACAAATTGATGTACCTGGATGGAAAAATTATCAACTAGACACTAAGTAATATAATTCAACAACACAATGGAAATATCTGTCCTTGTATCAAAGATTATAGCATTCCAGGAATACAGGATGGTTCAAGATATATAGATCAATAAATTAAATGTGGGATATAAATAGACTCAAGGATAGAAATACATGATCATTCAAGTATTGGCAGAGAGGGAGCTTACCAAAGGTCAGCATGCAGTCAAAGCTAAAATTCAAAACAAATAACCTGAAACAATAGGCTGAACACATCTAGACGTAGTAAGGCTTCTTTTTTATTAATTAATATTTATTGTGCAGAGTGGTCACATTAAAAAGATTTTTCTATAACAATCTTATTGACAACATTACTAAATGAGGAAAAAAATTTAAAAAATTCCATTAAAATCATTAGTGAGGCCAGATGTATGTGGTGGTTCATATCTTTAACCCGAACTCTTGGGAGGCAGATAGAAGCAACTCACTAACTGTTTATATCCAGTCTGGCCTTGATAGCAAGTCCATGCAAGCTAAGTTTATATGTAGAGACCATGTCTAAAAGTACATGGGCAAAAATTGGATATTCTCCATTCTTCTTCAAAATACTTCTTAATGTATTAGCAAATACAAAAAGAAACTGTAAACATGATAACCAAAAAAGAAGGGAAGAAATGTGCCTGCTGATGGCATATATTTTAATTCCAATATTCAGGAGAATGAAACACAGGTCTCTGTAGTAACTATATCATCCTAGTCTATAACAGGATTTTAGGTCTCCCAGCAGTACCTTGTGACACCCACTTTCAGGAAAACTACACAAGAACAGGAAGATTTCTAGTTAATCATATTGTGGAGACTATGAAAGAGCCAGTGCATAGGAGACACTGCAGTTTCCACACAGAACTCAGTACTGAAAAAGGATGCAAAGTGAAGACAACAATCAGCAGGTTTCTGAAGCAGCATACAGATCCCTCTAAGCAGGTTATGAAATAAGACATTTTAATTTTCAACTTTAAGAAACCCTTTAATTAAGGTTAAGTAAGCTAAATTTTATTCATGTTCCCACAGTATTTAGTGCTTTTGTAAAGCATTTTCACTTCAGGAAACACTCCACCTGCCAGTTCAATTCTTGTCAAATCAGTACTTTATCACCACAAATGGACCAGGATCTGCCATTTACCTGCTTATTCTTATACTCTCTTTTTCACACTTTGCACTGCTACTTTTATTGGAGTTCAAGTATGATATCTGAGATACGAGGAGTTACTTTCTGTTTCAGATGTCCATTCAAGAAATATAAAGGATATCCCTTTCAATGTATCAATGTGACTTGAAGTATAGGGAAGTATGAATAAGAGATGGCACCTGATGGAGAAAATAGAGTCTTTGTTCAATATTTTTATACACATCACCCATTTAATAATGTCACAAAATAAGATTAAATTTGTTTTGTATAAAAGCAACTATCCACAATTATGTAAATGGTGTTGCCACCCACACAGCCCTTATTCTTCAAATGATTATTTGTTTAGAGTTGGCTGCATGTAAATGGCAGACCGATTGTTTTTCTCTTCTATTGCCTCTCATCATATACAATGAAATGAAAGTCTCTGAAGAACACTTGTGGCCAATAATATGCCACAGCAATTAATTCCCTTTCTACTAAAGCTGATGATGAGTTCACCCCCATGTAGTAGGAAAAGATAGCTAACTCCTAGATGTTGTCTTCTGACCTTCATGTACTCACACCTCCAACAGTCACTTAATTAATTGAACAAAGTCTAGTGAAATGATCTTAAATGTAAAAATATATATAAGTAATAGAGATTTGCAATGATAAATATAGCAAAACTTAATAAAAATTATTTTATTTTTACTTTAATTATGTGCGTGTATGTGAGATGAGTGGTTATGTGTGCCCAATTGCAAGTGCAAGTAAGAAGCATCCAAAGCCTCTGTAGTTAGAGTCAGAGTCAGTAATGAGTGACCTGGCATGGGTGCCAGGGACTGACCTCAGGGCTCATGCAAGAACATAACTTTCTCTTCTCATTTGCACCAACAAATTAACTTGAACAAATTAACTAATTTTGTGTGTCCTTAAATTTATTGTTCTACATAATAAGACATCTAGAAGCACATCATGACTCTCTTCAATTATCCACTGATTCAAAGCAATTGGAATCATATTTCATAAACATGCCAAGGTAGAGATCACAACATATGAATGGGTTCCTATTCCTCAAAACAAACGTTCTGTGCTATCACTCTTGCTTGAATGTTCATGTGTTGAGTTACTCATGGTGTTATAACAAAAACTCCTTCATATTGGAAGATATTTGCAGAGTCTGGGTCTCATATAGATGAGAATTATGGGAAGAAGATCGTGCTTGTTTCTTACCAAGGGTGATGGAATCAAGATGTAGGTCTTTTTACTTCTAAAATTATACAGAGGTATCTACCTTGAGTGATAGGGTTACTGTTTCATATAAACAAACCTTGGGAACACTAGGTCCTTACTGCCAGATGAGACCACAACTGAGGGAATGTTTATTTAAGGTATTTAACTATTTTTGCATTTTCAAACATCAAAATTATGCAACTTGCTTCTATCATTTCATTCTTCCTTCTTATCCCATATAAATTGAATCACTCTCCTATCCATGAGCTCTTTTTGTACTCTACATGTAGACATACACATAAATCTTCACACACACACACACACACACACACACACACACACACACAAACAACTTAATGGTTCTGAAAGGATTTTAGTCAACAAGTCTATATCAAGCCCTATCCTTTTCTCACATTCCATTAGCCTTGCTACGGACCATTAGATTACTGTAGTAGTTTGAATAGGACTCACTTCCATAATATCATGAGTTATAGTGTGTAGCTGTTCTTGCTATGACCTCAAAGTTCCATCCACATTGAAGTAACAGGCAACTGTTATACTTGCCTAAGATCTTGAATTGTGTGTTCCTGGGGATTGGTCGCTTGTGTCCCTTAAGACTTGGGATGCACATAGGCTCCCTTGTGGTTTCAGATAATGTGATGGACCAGGCAGATCTGATGGAAGAACCGAGTGGGACCATGTCTCACATTTCCAGGATCCTGAGACAAATTCCTGTATTCTCTCTTGTGATGTTTCTTTCTCAAATAAATTCTTTTACCCAAAAAGCGAACTTCATGGATTTCTCCCATTATCTGGTGCCCAGTGTGGGGCATGAACCCACAACTCTGGGGTTAAGGGTCACATGCTTTACCAAATGAGCTAGCCAGGCAGACTGCATAGATTTATCTCATTAGCAGGTGTCATCTTGTTGGAGAAGGTATGGTCTTTTTGGAGGAAGTGTGTCACTCTGGAGGCAGAATTTGAAGTCTGAGATACACTCAATCCACACCCAGTGAGTCAGTTTATTTTTGGTGCATATGGATCAAAGATGTATAATTCTAAGGTACTTGCATAACATCAGGTCTGTGTACATACCACCCTGTCCCACTATGATGATAATGAACTAAACCTTTGAACTATAAGACACCCACTTAAATTTGTTTTTTTGTTATAAGAGTTGCTAAGGTCATGGTTTCTCCTCAAAGAAATAGAAACACTACCTAAGACATTTCTATTCTTTTTGTTTGTTTTTCTTAGACACAGGTTTTTTTTGTTTTGTTTTGTTTTGTTTTGTTTTTGTTTTTGATTTTTTTTTTGTTTTTTTTTTTTTTTTTTTTTTTGTAGGCCTGGCTATCCAGTAACTAGTTCTGTAGACCAGGATGAATTTGAACTCACAGAATTCTGCCTGCATCTGCCTCTCAAGTGCTAGCATTAAAGACATGAAACAAAACATACAGGTTGGCAATTATATACTTAAAGCTAGTCACCAAGGTCTTTTCCATTATTTGCACACTTCCTACTCTTGAGGCTATCAAGGTCCAGCTATCAAAGTATTGAAATAATGCTAGCCACAGTCCTGTGGCTGTCCTAATTAACCTGACTATCAAATTAATTACTTCATACTCAAATGACCTCCCCCTTACCTTTATAGATCACTGTTTTCCTACAACGCATGTCTGTTTCCTCTCTTTCCACAGTCACTTACTTATATTCCAGCGAAACACCTGTCCCCATCTCCCATGTTCCTTTTCCTTTTCCCTCATCATCTACCTCCTGTCTGTCTCTTAGTTACTTACCATTCACCTCTGAGGCAAAGAAAGCTCCTTTGTGTTGAAAACGTGATCCTGGGGTGTCTTTTGCTGGCTCGGAGGTTTTCTAACAAATCTGTTTAGTCTTGCTTCTATGTCAATGTTTTTAGACTGACAATTTTTTACTGAAAAATATATTACAGGTCTTGTTACAGTTGAAGACACAGTCCCTAATTATGAGACAGACAGCACTCATAAAACATAATGAAGTCATACATGGGATCTGAGACTTTAAAATATATTCTGTGTAATACAATGGATAATGATTTCAGCTTCTGTCACTTAAAAACATTAAGTCACTTTATCATAGCATCCAGAATGTACTGAAAATATCTATGCTTTTCTTATTAGGTAAAAAGATTTTCTCATTAACACACAGGTAAATATACAATATAATGATGGTTTTGTTTCCTTACAAATAAATATAATGAATGAATATAGTGAAATTGAAGCATTGCCATGCAGAAAATTCTTTCATCAGCATCCTGAAGACAAATGCAGACATTGGCCTTCTTCTACAACACACTTAATTGAAATGTCTTGTCTCTAAAAATGGTGAAACTGCTCTAATCATTCTTTCCTTTCTCCATCAGATGTGGATCAGTGTGTGAAGTGTCCAGAGGACCAGTATGCCAATGCAGAGCAGAACCAGTGCATTCCCAAATCTGTGGTCTTTCTGAGCTATGAAGACCCCTTGGGGATGGCTTTGACTTTAATGGCCTTGTCCTTCACTGCAATCACAGCTGCAGTTCTTGGGATTTTTGTCATGTATCATGACAGTCCAATTGTGAAGGCCAATAACTGCAGTCTCAGCTACATCTTGCTCATCTCACTCCTCTTTTGTTTCCTGTGTCCTTTTCTCTTTATTGGCCATCCCACTGCATCTACATGCATCCTGCAGCAAATCACATTTGGAGTTGTATTCACTGTGGCTGTTTCCACTGTGTTGGCCAAAACAGTTACTCTTGTTCTGGCTTTCAAATTCACAGTCCCTGGGAGAAAGATGAGGTTTTACCTGGCTTCCGGGGCACCCAACTATATCATTGGCATCTGTACCCTAATCCAAACTATTCTGTGTGCAATCTGGCTAGCAGTTTCTCCTCCATCTATTGACATTGATACACACACTGAGCATGGCCAAATCATCATAGTGTGTGACAAGGGCTCAGTTACTGCATTCTATTGTGTTTTTGGGTACCATGGCTCCCTCACCTTTGGGAGCTTCACTGTTGCTTTCTTGGCCAGGAATCTTCCTGACACATTCAATGAAGCCAAGTTTCTGACCTTCAGCATGTTGTTGCTCTGAAGTGTCTGGACCACCTTTCTCCCTGTCTACCATTGCACCATGGGCAAGGTCATGGTGGCTGTGGAGGTCTTCTCAATCCTGGCCTCCAGTTTTGGCCTTCTGGGATGCATCTTTTTCCCCAAGTGCTACATAATTTTAAGACCAGAGAGAAATTCTCTTCAAAAGTTAAAGGAGAAAACATCTTTCTGTACTGACATTTCCTTTATTGAAGCTGACTACTTTAATGTTGGTAGAGAACCATCTCTTAGGATATAATGCAAGATGCATGCATTATCTTGTGACTCTCAACCATTCTTCTAATGATGATGCCAATAATTATCATGAATACTGATTTTCTTTACATTGTCTCTAATAAAATTTCAATCAACCACTTATTCCACAAGACCTGGGTATTAGACAATATTCCACTGTTCAAGGTCTCTTCTTTCTCTAATACACAATAATATTTCTAATAAACTGTGTTCTTTGATGTCTGAGTAAATGTGAGACTTTGAAAGCACAATGGTGATACTAAACACAGTGTGTTGTTCTCACACACAATCTGTTCCTAACCACACTTTTCCCCACATTCACCATGCCTCTATTAACCTTCCAAGAAGAGACAGACTCCAAACAAAAGAACCAAAGATGCCAAAACAACATCTAGTAAGACAAGGCCAAATAACATTTCCTTAAGTTCCTGGAGTTGTGTTCACTGTGGCTGTTTCCATTGTGTTGGCCAAAACAATTGCTGTGCTTCTGGCTTTCAAAGTCACAGCCCCTGGCAAAAGGATGAGGTACTTCTTGGTTTCAGGGGTACCCAACTGCATCATTACCACACACACACTAATTGAAATTACTCTCTGTGCAATCTGGTTGCTAGTTTCTCCCCCCTCTATCTACATTGATGCATACCCTTAACATGATCATATCATAATGGTTTGTGACAAGGGCTCAGTTACTACATTCTATTGTATCTTGTGATACTATGTCTCCCTTGCTTTTAGGAGCTCCCTTGTGGCTTTCTTGGCCAGGAGTCTCCCTAACACATTCAGTGGAGCCAAGTTACTGATATTTAGCATGCTGTTGTTCTGCATTAAACGGTCAACTTTCTCCCTGTCTACTACAGAACCTAGGGAAAGATCACAGTGTCTGGGGAGGTCTTTTCGATCTTGGCCCCCAGTGCATGCTTGATAGAATGTATTTTCATCCCCAAGTTCTACATAATTTTGTTAAGACCAGAAAGGAATTCTCTTCAAATTTTAAAGGAGAAAACATCTTCCTGAACTCACACTTCAAATCATAATGGATAACCGTAATGTTGGTACAGAAACATGTATATGGATTCAATGCAAGTTGTGTGCATTAGTGAAAGACTCTCAATTATTATTCTAATAAAGATGTCAAGAAGTGTTATGTATACCACCTTTTAATGTACTCTCTCCCATAATGTTGCACTCAGCCAATTATTTTACAAGACCTGGCTTGTAAAATTAGTGAAAATTAGTGCAGAACAGAAATTCTTTTATTTCTGTAATATAAAATAACATTTAAGATTAACTGGGAGTCCTTATTTTGATGTCTGATTGAATGTGTGACTTTAACAGCAGCTGAATGAATAGACTAAACACCATCCATGTGTTGATTACACACACACACACACACACAGACACACACACACACACACACACACACACACACACACACACCATGCTACCTAACCTCCCTCCTAGATCTACTATACCTCCATTTCTCTTCCAAAAATAGGAGTCCTAGAGACAAGACACAAAGTTGACAAAACAATATAGAATAAGACAAGGTAAAGAACATTTCTTTAACTGTTGCTCAGCAATTGTAATTTCCTGTTTTCATAATTTTCTATATTGATCTGTATACTGTTTTGTAATTGCATTATTTAGTTTTTAATATCTATTTCTTTGAAGTCTTCATATATTTTGGATATTAGTCCTCTACCAGATATAGAGTTTGTAAAAATTTTTTCCCATTTTGTAGGCTTGTGTCCTTCGCCTTGGAGGAACTTTTCAGTTTCATGAACCCTATTTATTAATTGTTGGTCTTAGTGTATGCACTAATTGTGCTTTTTCCAGAAATTCTTCTTTCATTCCAATGAGTTCAAGGCTATCCCCCGTTTTCTTGTCTGCCAGATTCAGGGTATCAGGGTTTTCTTTGTGAGGTTTTTGATAAATTTGGACCTGAATTTTGTGCAGGGTGAGCTGTATAAATCTATTTTGGTTTTTCTGTAAGCAGACATCCAGTTATTCCAGCACTATGTTTTGAAGATACAACATGATTTCAGTTCTGTATTTTTATCAACCTTTATTAAAATCAGGTGTCCATAGGTGTATGAATTTATATCTAGGACTTTAATTCTATTCCCATGTTTAACATAGCTCAACCTGATTAATACCATTTAAAGAAAGTCCATGGCCAACATTAAAAATTTAGTAGTCTGATATTTTTATCACCAGTGTTGGATTTTACCTTCATTTTTTCTAATTATGAAAGACAACATGAGTACAAAATATATAAAATTGTTTTAGCTACTAAAATAAAAAGCCATAGTTAAGATGGTAATCCCCTATCACTGTGAGAAAGGATGGACAAAATATTATCAAATAAATTAATAAGCATATAGGAATGCTATTTCAGTCAGTAAATATAGGACTACATTATGGGACAATCACATCTCTCATGGAGCCTTCTGAAAATATATAAGTAAGTGTAGATAACAAATACTTGACTGACAATGTTTATTTCATAGTTATTCATAATTTTTTATATATGGAAGCATCATTGATGCTTATCTACAGATGAGAAAATTTTAAAAATCACCTAATTTTGTAATTTTATTTTCATATGAAGATTCATCACTGCTATTTGCAATGCATTCTTAGAATTTTGAAACTTTTTCCCCTTGAATTACCATACATAAATATATACACAGTGATTTTTTTGTTTTTGTTTTTTGTTTTTCAAGACAGAGTTTCTCTGTGTAGCTTTTTGCCATTCCTGGAAATCACTCTGTAGACCAGGCTGGCCTCAGACTCACAAAGATTCACCTGCCTCTGCCTCCTGAGTGCTGGGATTGAAGGTGTGCACCACCACTGCCCAGCTTACACAGTGGTTTTTAATTATACCATATACATGGAGTTTAAAGAAGTTTAAATAAATAGATTCTATGTAATTCCTAAATGACTGAAACAAATTATGATGTTTTACATATAAGATTATTGGGTCCAGACTTCTCTTGACATAATAGAATTAAGAGGAAAGCCACATAAAATTTATTTAGATAAAATGGAGTTGTCTTCAGCCTGGAAGAATAAAATGATGTCATTAGCAGGAATTGGGGATGAATTAGGAGGTCATTATGTTACCTAAACATATGGTCTCTGGAAATTCAGACTTTTCAGTCTCTAGATATAAGTGTGTGTGTTTGTGTGTGTGTGTGTGTGTGTGTGTGTGTGTGTGTGTGTGTGTTTATGTGTATGATTGTGAATTTATGTGTGCATGTGTGTGTACATGCATGAAAACAATTAAAGTAGGAGAGGAATTATTTGATAATTTAAGGCCTTAAGGAACTAGGGATTGGGAACCATGTGAAGTCAGGATAAAGAAAATATCACTCTCATCTCATTAATTCAGTATGCTCAAAGACATCATGAAGTCAGAAGGAAACTTCTTACATGGAGGAATGGAACAAATAGTAATATGAGCAACTGATGTGGGTGGGAGGGGAAATCCCAACAAAAGTCATGCTACACATATGTGAATTGTCAGATTAAAGTCCTTTATGCTGTATATTAATTTTAAAATATAATAATTATTACACACAAAACAAAACAAGATACAATACCAAAAATGGACAAGTGGAATTTTTATTTTCATGCTCCATACAATGTGAATTTTCTATCTTCCTATGAAAGATTCTCCTTGTCATATTATTTTATTCACTCATCTTAGACCACCAGGATAGTTCATCAAAAAACCAGAGGGCATGCACTATTTAAATATTTATTATTAAATGCCAATCAGATCCACATGAGAACACTAGCCTTGTGTTCCTCATCACAGACATTAAATAGGACACATCTTCAACCACAGCAAAGACTTGTCCTACTTTTTTCTGTCTTCTCTGTAGCCCATATCCACTGAAAGAGGCTCATAAGCCCACAGTCATCAGAACACTCTCACACTGGCAGTGCAGGTCCTGGAATACAAACAATAACAGAGGTCTAGGAAAATGTTATAAGAACAATTTTCATATTAAACACAGTGTTGATTCCCATTTTCTATTTGCTTTAAGATACTCAAAACAGACTTCTTCACAACCACTACTGAGCTCTGTAAAATGAGCAAAAACCATGTAGGAAATCAAACATAAAGCAAAAAGAATGGGTCAAAACAAGGAATTGAACTATTAAAACTGAGGCTTGGGGATGAAGATGATGTTTTAGAAATCAAATATTTACTTTATTTTCTCTTTAATAATAATTGGTTTGGAGGATCAGTGAGAGATCTTATTTAGTATTTGAAATGTAGGACAGAATATTTCTATGGATCTTGTTGAATATTTGAAAACAACATTTTTTTGTACTGTAAGTGTTACAGTGCCTCTATGATGAGCTGGATAGGTACAGAACAACAGAATTCAGAAAATTTGGAATTTTGCATGATTGTTTGTTCTCAACACAGTGGAAGCACAGGATTTGGTTAGATATTCTGTAACTGTTACTGGTGTAGTATAGGTCCCATTGTGCATGCTGTGTGGAACTCAATTGCTCTAAAAACGGAGCTGTTTTTCCCTGACAAGGACTTCATAATACAATTTCCCGTGTAACCAGGAATGCTGACTTGGTGAATCCTTCCTGAATCATTATGGCAGGTCTCAATGTGAAACATCTGCCAAAATCTATTGACGTAATTTCTAAAGGCATTAAAACAAAGAGAATGTTTAAATAGTCCTGGGATCAAATTTTGCCAAAATGTCATCCTCTGAAGATCCTTAATTTTCATGACTATGAGTGATGCCATGAAACTAGCTGAAGCCCCTCCTATATATTAATCAACCAAATTTAATTACATGAACATCAGATGCAGAGCCCCAGGGAAGAGAGTGTCCAATATTCCTATGGGGGAGTGGAGGAACCATCTGGAAAAAAAGGAATCATGACTCACAAGTAAACTCTCCCTTGGATACAGAGAAAAAGCAGGTGGGAATATATGTGAGCCTATATAATGTGCTAGTCTTAATAGCACTTCACAAAACATACTGACCAGGCTTCAAGTAGGACAAAGATGTTCACTTTGATTTTTCTGTTCTTGCTCCTGAACATTCCACTTCTTGTTTCCAGTGTCATTCATCTCAGATGCTTTTGGAGGGTGAAGCAGAATAAAGACAAGGAAGGAGATTGGATGAAAGATTGTACCTTCTTCCTTAGAAGACAGAAGTGGCCTGTGGGGATAGATTATTTCAACTACATTCTTAATATACAGTAAGTTCCTATATATTTCAATGTAAATGCCATCATGAATATTTCATTCGGGGTAGGAATATGAGAGTCAGAGCAATGCTTTGAGTATTTGGCCTGATAACTAATCTGAAAACTGAGAAATGACCTCAAGTTCTTTTAGAGACTAAGCGCTATTTTTCTACTTTTAATTTGTCCAGAGAGTATTCTATTATTCTCCGAGTTATTCTACTACTTAAAAGCCTGGAAACTGAGTGACGGACTCCATCACATATGGCTCTCCTCATGACAGCTTCCACAGCACAGTAGCTGGTGGTGTCTTACTGAAGGAAACCCCACACTATTCAAAGAGTATCATTCTAAATGAGTGTAGCTAAGTGACTGTCCAATAGAATCTGTGATGACCCTTTGTTCACTAGGTCGCTCCTAATGCATGTGCTAGGAGAACTAATATTTACAGCAACCCTAGCGTCAGAGATTTTTACATGTATATTCAGTTACTCTCTCAGATGATCTGTATGTGGTCACATTGTGCCTTCTAAAGCTGCATCATGAATGAAGTAGGAGACCTGCCCACTGTGAACTTCATATGTGTTTCTGTTTCTCCATATTTCACTTATGTATGTGTATAACTATTGGACTTTGATTTCAAAGTCTAGTTCTTCACTCTCTCTAAAGAGTAAAGAAGGAATGTGTGGACTCTAAAAGATATATTTGCATTCTTTGAAATGTAAACTGTCACTAACATAGTGACTGTGCTTACTCTCTTTGTCACTTCCCTGAGTAAGAGCTCTGACATGTGATACTTGGCAACACTTGAGAGCAGCTACCTACCAGTTCTTCTTTGCCATTCATTATTTAAGAAGAATGTGTCTTTTCCCTTCATGTCTATGCTGTTTATTCTCTGACACTTATATCACACTAACTTCTTATGTTTCTCTTTCTGTAATTTTACTAATGATAGCTACATATTTTACCAATTTGGGCACAATACACATTTTGATTGTTTGTATTGCTGATAGTTGTTTTTAAACATAGCTCTTTAGTCCAGTAGACTAGTCTACAGCTCAAGTCATTGATGTTTCTTAATGTATAGTATGGAGAAGTTAGTGTTTGAGATTCATAAGTTGTAATCTCAAGTACCTGTTAACTGTTGCTGAAAATTTCAATGACATTTTCCATTTGGCAATTCTAAGATGTTTTTATTTTAAAAATGTACAGATAAATATATGTATACATAAAGATACCATAATGATACAATTTATAAGTGGATAACACATTGTGTTTAAATCACAGAATCATTCAGAATGAAAGAGTATGTTTATTTGAATTTGATTTTTATTGGTCAGATGATATAAAATGAGTAAGAAGACATGGAAGTTATTATTCTTCCCAAAAATATAAACACAAAATGCTATTGTTCTATTCCTACTAACTTATTGATAATTTTTATTTTCAAAATTATAAATATTTCCCACTCATCATACACTTTATATTCTTTTACTTTACAAATATGTAATACTGCCACAAACAAATCTCACTACAATTTCTCGATGTCCCTAGTTCTCAATACAATGCTAGTTTTGTGGATTTGTAACTGAAATGTATATAAAGGGTGCTCCCTATAAAAAAATTGATGTTGGACAGATATACCAAGTATATTTACATTGAACATACTTCTGTAAACATAAAATATGTAAACAATACTGGATACATGCACTTAATCTCTGCATTCAGTAATATAGCAAGAGTATTTCTGTGACTTAGAGGCCAGTCCATTTTAAAGCCAAATGTCATTCAAAACTGTGGAATTCATGGCACTTTTATTTTCTCAAGGAGTATTTCTCGTGTCTATAAACACAGATGCATATATTTTCCAATACACTCTGGTATTTAAATTTACTTAAAAATAAATCTTCTGAAAAAACATTTTGTGCCTGCAACAGATAAACCAAAAAAAAAAAAAAAAGACTAAGATGAGGATGGACATGAGAGAGTACGTTAAATATATAGTCTACTAATTACAATTAATTATAAGTACAAGAGCCAAACATTTACACAGAAACACTACTGAGCACTTACCAGTTAGGCTTTGAATGCTTTACCCAATTCAGTTTGTTTCCTTAAAATTACCAGAAACTTTGCTCATACGTTACATGTATTTTTCATAGTGTTAAATAATTTAAATATGAATTCATGATTATGTTTACTGTTTGGTTAAGGCTATGCCCGTGTATTTACCTTCTGAGCAAACACTCAGAAATTAAAGATGGACATCCCTCTCTGTGAAAAATGCAAAGTCTTGTCTTGTTTATGGGAAAGGCACTCTCATGAACTTTTAGTTTTTGCAAGCTTCCAGCTTCTTATGTCATCCCAACCTCACAACACAGGAGATTTGTTTTAATTATAGTAGATGGTTGGGAATACTGTCCAATACAAGATGATCCTCATTCTAACTACAAATGGTCATCTGTAGATTTTTATCCACAATAAATACTCTTCAATTTATAGAACATCAACTGTAACCTACCAGTTTAGCTTGGTCTTTGGGGAAATAAACAGGGACTATGATCTTTTACCAAATATGTCTCTACTATTTGAATTACTAGCAGAGAACATACAAATGTGTCACAATTACACAGTCTCATTCATTTTTTTGAACAAAAACATGAAACTCCCCTAATTGTGTCTGTAATGAAGAAATCAGGTATATAGCGGTGCTTACAGGACCCTACTAGGAAGCATCTACAATAATTGGGATATTCCTGGACCTCTACATATCTCAGTATGTGAGTTTTTCTTTTGTGCGTGTGTGTGTGTGTGTGTGTGTGTGTGTGTGTGTGTGTGTGTGGTGGGGGATGGTACTGCAAGGAAGCTTGTCTCTATTGGTGCTAAGATGTATGAGGAAGAGACAGACCTCAAAATTATATTAAACTGTTCAGTTTAAGAGTACTATTCAGAGACTTGATGGGACTTCCACATTTCCTTGTTTGAATCAGAGATAAGGGAAGAAGTAATGAGAGGATTTTCTAGAACACTGCTTATAATTTCTTAGGAGTGCATGATACCTCATGTTGCTTCCTGTGTCTTAGGTAATTCAGCTCTCCTATGTACCTTTCCATCTTATCTCAATTGATAATTATCAGTTTCCCTATCTGTATCAATGCCCCCCAAAATACATCTGTAGCCCTGGTCATGATCTCATTGATGCTTTACTTCAACTGTAATTGGATTGGGATGGCCATCTCAGACAATGATCACTCTACTCAATTTCCCTCACAATTGAGAACAGAGATAGAAAAATACAGTCTGTCTCACCTTTGTGAGCATGATCCTAGGCAACTTGCATTCATACTTGCCAAGAGCTGAAGTGTATTATAACCAAAATCATGACATAAACCCCAAATTTAGTTATCATTTTTGGTGACATGGACGGTACTCAAGGTGTGAACTATAGAATGTGGTAATCTCCAGGTATTCAGAGAATATGGGTTCCCCACTCATAGGGTGATAATACTACACATAAGGTAGACTTCACACTTGACTCCTTCCTTGGACTCTAGCTTTTGCACACCACTGTAGACAGTTTTGCTGTTTCCTGCAGCAGCTTGGTCACAAACAGACACACAGAGGCTTAGCAAACTCCTACAAAACACCACCATACTAAGATATCTGGTTTTAAAATTTTTGTCCAGATATTGGCTCATCTCCAATACTCAGATAAATACCTGCAAGTTTGGGTGTATAAAATTTAGCTGAGAAGTCTCTGCATCTAAGTCTAAGGCACTGAAGGACTGCTTATCCAATGCCTCATTACAATTGCCACTGGTCCAGACTTCCAATGTGGCCTTTAATGAGGGCAGTTACAATGTTTACAATACAGTGTATTTTGTGGCTCATGCTCTGTATGAGATGCTTCTTCAACAAGAAGATAATCAGTCAATGGACAATGGAAAAAAGTATGTTAACTGCTTTAAGGTAGTGTTTCTTGTATTGGATGATATTTGCTGTCATCAATTTTATAGTGCTTAAGAATCTCTTTGATGCTCAAATCTAATGTATTAAAAATACTCATGAAATAGATTTCTATACATTTTCCCTGCTGAGGAAGTAAATCTTGTCATTGTTATTTGTCTCTAATGCAAAGGGAATTAAGTGAAGGAAACAATTTAACCATGAAAATCAGTGATTATGTTACAAAGCACCTGAATATCCTCACTTTGTTTTAATACTGAAAACGTATCAGTCCTTAGTCATTAATGCTCTCCATGTTGAGCAAATTAACCTTCATTTATTAATTCTCAAATATGTTCTAATCAGTGTAGGAGATTGTTTTTACAAGTGTCCTTAGCTGATTCTGCTCCCACTCTAAGCTCTGGGAACCTCACTTAGATCTAGGAGAGTAATTATATAAGAAATTTGCTAAGTTTCTTTTTGGTACATACATGCATGTTTGTGTATGTGAATGGGTGTTCTCACTGTGTGTGGATGTTTGTTTGTTTGTTTCTGTGTATCTTGTATGTATCTATGTTGCTTTATATTTGTGTGTGTATTTTACCTAGCTGCATAGCTATCTGTCTATTTGTAGAAGTGATCATAAATTTGCCCTATGCCAATATCTTTCTGTATGAGTGTTTGTTTTTGTGTGTATCTTTATGTGTGTACTAGTTAGTGCATGGGTCTACATATGCCTCTTTGTGTTTTGTATGTTTCTGTGTATGTTTTTGCACATACATATATCTGTGTTGCTGTGCATGTGTCTGTTTGTATTGTATGTCTTTGGATGTGGGCATAAATCTTTCTGTGTCAATGTCACTCTGTGTAGTTGTTTGTATGTGCATCTGTCTCACTCTGTATGTATTTCTGAGACTATGCATGTTTGTGTGTGCCTGTGGATGTGTTTTGTAAGTTTAACTTTCTTGTGTCTGTTAGGAGGTATATGTCTTTCTGTCTATGTGTGCCACTATGTTTATTTGTGTGTCTGGGCATGTATCTGAGTGTGTAGAAATGAGTATGTGAATATATTATTTATTTATTTCTAGATGATGTGTGTCTATGTGTAGCAGTGGGCGTGTGTGTGTGTGTGTGTGTGTGTGTGTGTGTGTGCATGTGGTTGTTGATAATGATATCCTTCCATAGTCTTACTCTTCCTGCTAAAACTTCAAATACTTTATTGAATAAATATAAAGAGAATAGACAGCTTTATCTTGTTCCTTATTGTATTGTGATTACTTTGAGTTTCTTTCTTTCCATTTAATTTGATGTTGGCTATGGGATTGATGTAAATTGCCTTCATTATGTTGAAGTATGCTCCCTGTATTCCTACTTTCCCCAAGAATTTTTTGAGAGGAAAAAGTTTGTTTTTTATTCTGTGATTTGCTTAATATGATTAATATTATTATTCCAGTTGCATTTAATTTCCTATACAAAAAATAACTTCATGCCTTTAATACTGAAAAATTTTATGCTTGTATACCTCTTACAATTCTCTGTTGTTGGACACCAAGATTGATTTACAAATTACATTATTCCCTCTCACTTTCCTACTTAGATTAAAAAAAAAGTTCCCCCAGACTTTTATCATGAAGAGCTGTTGGATATTTCTTAAAGGTTATTTCAACATCTAATGAGATTATTATATGGTGGGTTTTTTTTTCAGTTTCTTTATATGGTGGATTACATGGACAGATTTTCTGATGTTGAATCATAGTTCAATCTCTGGGATGAAGGCTGTTTGGTCATCATGGATGATGTTTTTCATGTGTTCTTGGATTCAATTGAAAATATTTTATTGAATATTTTCTTCTATGTTCATACTGGGTATTTGTTTGTAAATCTATTTCATGGTTGAATTATTTGTGTTTTTTGAATAAGGTGATTTGGCCTCATAAAATGAAGTTGGCAGTCTTCTTTCTGTTTTTATTTTGTGGAATAATTTGAAGAAAACTGGTGTTAGCTCTTATTAGAATGTCTGGTAAAACTGTGTGCTAAAACCATCTCTCTCTGTTTTTGTTGTTGTTGCGAGACTGTGAAAGATAGCTTTCATTTCCTAAAGGGTTGGAGGTGTGTTTAGCAATTGTTTAGCTGATCTTTAACTTGGTGCGAGGCATCTATTGAGAAAATTATCCATTTCTATTTGATTTTATTATTTTGTTAATTACAAGTTTTGAAAATATGACCCAATGATTATTCAAATTTATTTGATGTCTCTTGTTATGTCTCCATTTTCTTTTCTGATCATGTTAGTTTAAATATTCTGTCTTTTAGTTAGTTTGGATAAAGGTTTTTCTATCTTCTTGATTTTCTCAAAAAATCTATCTTTGTTTCATTGACTCTTTTTATTGTTCTCTTTTTTTTCTATCTTCTAGATTACAGACTTTGGTTTGATTATACTAGAGTCAATTCTTCTTCAATATGCTTTCTTCTTATAATTAGAGCATTCAGGTGTGTACATTGTTAGTCAGATCTCTCCAATTTATTTTGTAAATGCTAGATGCATGAACCCTATTTTACCACCTCTTTCACTTTGTCCAATAAGTTGGGGGGGTATCTTTCATTCATATTCATTTAATTCTATGAAGTCTTTACTTTCTTTATTCTTGTCTTGATCCCCTAGTGATTTATTAGAGAGTTCATTTTCCATGAGTTTGAAAGCTGTCTGTTTTTTTTTTCTCTTATTGTTGAAGCATGGGTATAATCTGTGGTAGTCTGTTAGGATGCAAGGGGTTGTTTAAATATTCTTGCATTGTTTGAGACTTGCTTGTGACCAAGTATTTGGTCAATTTTGGAAAAAGTTCCATGACATCCTGAAAAGAAATATTCTTTTGTGTTTGAGTGCAATGTTCTGTAGATACGTGTTAGGTCTTTCATTTATAACATCTGTTGGCACAAATGTTACTCTGCTTGCTTTTGTCAGGATGACTTGTCCTTTGGAGAGAGTGGGATAATGACCATTACCAAAGGCTCAATGGGGGTTGGAACTTCTAGGCCAAGACTGGGATGGCTACCCACTACATCGGTATAGTGGTATGGGCTGACATCTGTGCTCTCTTAGCATCTGCAGGACAACTGACCACATAGTTATGGTTTTTATAGCCTCCATTAAAAAGTCAGATGAAATTCAGATAGTTCTACATCTATATGTTACTTCACCTTTTTCCTCATACCATTTAATATTGTTTTTTTTCTGTATATTGAAATTTTGATTATATTCTGAGGGCATCCTTTTTCCATTACAATCTATTTGGTGTTTTTTAAACTTTATTGTACCTTTGCAGGCTTTTCCTTTCTATGTTAGGAAAACTATGATTTTGGGAAAAATATATTTTGGGCATTTGTGATGTGATTCTTATCATTACTCTATTCCTATTATTCTTATGTTGGGACTTCTCAAGTGTTTATGGATGTTTTGTGTCAAGGATTTTTTAGATTTAACATTTCCTTTGATAATTGTATCTATTTTGTCTCTTGTATCTCAATGATTTAGATTCTCTACTCCATATCTTATATTCCTGTTTTCTGACCTTGTTCCTATCACTCATTGCATTAATGCAGTCACAATTTCCAGAAGAAATTTCCTGGGTACTCACAGCCCACTTCAGCCAGGGAAAAATAAAAGCTATCTGCAGACGTTCACCTTTCCTTCAGCTCGACAAAAAATGCAATGCCATATCATATATAAACCCAGCTCTGTAGACAACTACCTGCTTCAGCCAGCCACATTAACTTCTCCAGTGGATCACAACCATCTTCCCCATTCCCTTCTCTATGATTTTTATCGCAGTCATGCAACCTGAACAACTATAGCTATGAAACACTCAGTACACAGTGGCCAGAGAAGCTGATGGGCTATCCACAGATATTCACCTTTCCTTCCATTCTTCCCAGTCAAATCGCATACTACCATCCTCAGTTTTGAAACAGATATTTTGTGTTGCACTTTCCTGACTCTCTAATGCATTCCTATGTGACAAAGACATATAAGTGAGGAAAACCTGCTTTCCTTTCTTCTTTTTCTTTTCCTTTTTTCTTTTTTTTCAGAGCAGGTCATTGAATTGCTAGGCAAGTGCTCTAACACTGAGCTAAATTTCTTTTTCTTTGTTTTCCTTTCTTCAATAGAACCCTTCAGATTCCTCCACATGGCCTATCTTGATTAATAAGTTTCAGCTCCCACTTATCTAAAAAATATATTTTACATGAGAACCTCAATTGACATTTCTGTCATGATGCCAAAAATTTTCTACCAAGCAACACACAACCTCCAAAACTACAATGACAAAATCAAATTAACAGAAATCAACACTCATTGTTCATTCCTATCTCTCTATAGGAATGGCTTCAAATTACCAACAAAAAGACTCAGAATAACAGAATGGATGTAAAAATATGACTCATCTGTTTATAGAATCCAATAAAGAATCTTCAATGTCCAGGTTCAACATCCCTAGGTTAAAAGCTTGCAAAAAGATATTCCTAGAAAATGAACCTAAAAAACAATCCTTGCATTCACTTTAATATAAATCAATATAGAAATTCAAATAAAAAGTAATCTGAAGAATTTGGAATAGACACTACATACTCATCAGGAGAAATGCCCACCAAGATGATATTTGAATACTTAACATGTATGGCCTCAAAACAAGGGAACCCAGGTTTGCAAAATAATTATAATTATAGTTTCACGTATTGACCTTCATACACTTATAGTGGGGGACTTCAACACCCCACTTTTAACAATGGTCAGATCAGTCACACAATAGATAAACAGAAATATACTGGAACTAATATAGTTTGTAAAACAAATAGTCATAAAAGATTGTACAGAACATTTCACGCAACCAAAAAAATTATGCATTCCTCTTGGCACTTCAAAAACCTTTCTCCAAAATTAATGATATACTTAGACATAAATCAATTCACAACACATATATGAATATTAAAAAAACTTGCTGCATTTTGTCAGATGATCATGGATTAAGTCTGGATATAAAAACAATAGCAACAACATGACACATACAATATCATAGAAACTTAACAATTCCCTAATGAATTAAAAATGGATCAAAATAGAAAAAAGCCATTTAACACATTCTAGAATTCAGTAAAATGAACACACAGTTCACACAAGCACATTAGATATACTCATAGCCTTTGTAAGAGGCAAGTTTATGTCACTAACTGACTACATAAATAGTAATTGATTTCATACCAGTTATTTAACAGGATTCATCTTTTTGCTGCATGCAATAAACACACCTCAAGAGGAAGGAAAGACATTACCTCAGGATAAATTGTTGGATTAAGTTATTTCAAGGAAATGTACATAAGAGCAAGGTTGTGTAGACATTTTAATATTTGACAAAAAATACTTCAAACCTAGTCAAAAGTGTTAGGAAAGTCACTGCATATTTGTCAAAGGAAAAATGACATTTCAATACTTTTTTTTGAGACAGGGTTTCTCTGTGAAGTTCTTGAGATGGCCAGGTTCTCACTCTGTAGACAAGGCTAGCCTTGAACTCATAGAGATCTGCCTGGGTTTGCCTCCCAAGTACTGGGATTAAAGGCTTTCCCCACTGGTGCCTGATTCAATTCTTAACATCTATACTCCCCAGACAAGGTGGTCAAATTTCATCAGGGGAACACCAATACTTCTTAAATCATGTATTGAACATACATTTTGATAGGGGGAGAATCAATTGCCAATCCCCAACAAGAGATATTTCATCCAGACAAAACTTAAAGGAGATATACTGGTATTAACAAATGTTGTAAACAAAATAGTCCTAACAGATATTTGTGGAACATTGCACCAAAACTCAAAGGAATATACCTTCTATGTGCATCATGGTACTTTCTCCAAAAATTAACTACATTCTCAGAAACAAAGCAAGTCTCAACAGATAGAGGAAAATTGAAATAACTTTCTACAACATATCAGGCCATCACAACTTAAATCTAGATATAAGCAACAGTAACAGAATTCATAATATGCATGGAAACCAAATAACTCTCTAGTGAATGAAAAGTACATAGGGACAAATAAAAAAAAAATGACATCCTACACTTCAGTGAATATGGATATACGGCATACCCAAAATTGTGGGCCTCAAGATAAAAGTGTTACTAAGAGGAAAGTTCACAGCACTAATTGCCTACATAAAAACACTGGAGAGATCACACACTAACAACTTTACAAAATGCTTAAAGTCTGTTGCAAAAAAGGATTAAATTTACCTGTAGCTAGAGTTTTCCTGCCTGGACCACAGTCAGGACAAATCTCTCTCCCCCGCCAGGCCCATAGACGCTCTGAACCAACCAAGTAAGCACACAGAGACTTACATTATTACAAACTGTATGGCTGTGGCAAGCTTCTTGTTATCGATTTTTTCTATTTTAAATTAACCCATTTCAGCTGGGCAGTGGTGGCACATGCCTTTAATCTCAGCACTCGGGAGGCAGAGGCAGGCAGATCTCTGTGAGTTTGAGGTCACCCTAGTCTACAGAGTGAGTTCCAGGAAAGGTGAAAAGCTACACAGAAAAACCCTGTCTCCAAAAACAAAAACAAAAAAATAATAGTAATAATAATAAATTAACCCATTTCTATTAATCTATACTTTGCCACATAGCTCGTGGCTTAACAGTACCTTATGTCTTTTTTCTCATGGCAGTGTCTCTTCCCCCAGCCTTCCATCTCCCAGAATTCTTTTCTCTCTTGTCCAACCTATACTTCCTGCCTGGCCACTGACCAAACAGCATTTTATTTATACAGAGCGATATCCACAGCACTTCCCCTTTTCTTTTTCTTTCTTTACATATAAAATTACATATAACAAAACAATTACCAAGCAAGAATTACAGTTACATTATTAAAGAAGATATCCTATCTATCTTTTATTTGTGAGTCTAAGGTTTTATGTCAAACTTATCTTTTATCATAATTGAGAAAATTATAACTATCTAGTCTTCACCCACATCAAAGACCTCAGAAGGATATAATATTACCTGAGAAATGGGAGAAGGATGCAAGCAACTTTTAGGAGTCTTGTAGGGTAGACAGAGACAGCTGCCCCCTGGACAGTCACCTAATGTTCCTTTGAAAAGTTGGGGCATTTGTTGTCAGCCCACAGGGCGAGAGTCTCTGGGTCACTTCTCTCAGTGTCCTGTAGAATGTCTGGCAGTTTCCTCTGCAAAGCAGGAACTTGAAGGACCATGTTGCCAAGCAAAGTTCAGTGGTCACCTTTGTATGGGTCCTGCATGTCCAGTTGATCAAGCTGTCCAGGCAAGAACAGTTTCTTGCTCAAATGGCTATTTTTACCAAGGTGAAGATAAATTCCATATGAAGTGTCTTCAATGCCCATCCTCCTCTCGGAAGTAAATCCGGTGCTGCCAGGAGCAGACATGTCTCACTGTCCAGAAAGTCTAAATTTTAAAAATATTTAAAATGCAATATTCTGTAGGTCTTTGAAGTATTTGAAGATTACCTATCTATCTGAAATATCTCTGTGTATACCTAGAAGACTTAACTAACTTGACTATGAGTATGATTATCATAGATGACTAATTATTAATCTATTTCTAATTATTCATTACAATTTTAAATGAGCTGTACAAACATAATGCTTTAAACCAAAGTAGAAATATACACACAGTATAACAAAATTAACTTTAAGTTTGTATAAATAGACTAAAATCTATACCAATGTAAAACATTTTAAATGAGTTGCTGCTCTTTAGAAGTAAGTTCATTAATCTACCCTTTCATCCTATTATATGTATATCATATCCCCTTTTTTTCTTTAGAAAGATCACATTTATAACAACCTGATTTAAATAAAAATATTGGTTTTTTTCTGTCCCACACCATTTTCCACAGAGGAGTGGAAAGGGAAATATAATCATACATACGTTTGAAATCAATAAAAAAGAATCAAAGTGCAAAAAATAAGAATCAATGAGTCAAAGAGCTGATTCTTGGAGTAAGTTAGCAGTATAAAAATATCCTTATCTATTCTAACTAAAAGAAACAGAGAGTATATTCTGTTTATTAAAAATTAATAAATTGAAAAATAAATGAGAAATTAAAGGGGTGCAAACAGTAGACACCAATGAAATCCAGAGAATCCTAGCAACATATTTTCATAGCCTGTACTCCACCAAATTGGAAAATCTAAAACAAATGGATAGTTTGTTAGACAGATCTTCCTACTAGACTTAACTCAATATCAGATATACAATTTAAAAGAAGGAAGAACACATGATGATCTCATTAGATGACAAAATCCAACACCATTTCATCATAAAAGTCCTGAACAGAATAGGTATGTAAGGGACCTGCATCAACATGATGAATGCAGCTTACAACAAGAACATGGCCAACACTAAAAATTAATAATGCTGACTTCTTTATAACCAGTATTTTTTACTTCCTTTTTAAGATCATATAAGACAATGTGAGTGTGAAAGTACATTCAAATGTTTTATCTGTAATAATGGAAAACCATAGTTAAAATATCCAACTTTACAGTGAGCATGAACAGCTAAAAAAGACAAAATAAACTATTGAGCATGTAGGTGTGGTGGGTATTGTGTTTCCTGAAATATTGTGTGTTTCCCGAAATAAACATATCTGGGGTCAGAGAACAGACAGCCACTAGAAAAAAAGCCAAAAATGGTGGCTAGAAAATGGGAAGAGTAAGCCATAGCAGAAGTTGGGAGGTGGTGGTGCACGCCTTTAATCCCAGCACTTGGGAGGCAGAGCCAGGTGGATCTCTGAGTTCAAGGCCACTTTAGAAACAGCTAAGCATGGTGACCCACGCCTTTAATCCCAGGGAGTGGGGGCAGAAAGAGAAAGTATATAAGGTGTGAGGACCAGGAACTGAGGAGTAAAGCACGTGGTTAGTTAAGTATTTAGTTAGTTAAGCATTTTGGCTGGCAAAGTATTCAGGCTTTGGAGCAGCACAGTTCAGCTGAGAGCCATTGTTATGAGGACTCAGAAGCTTGCAGCCTGAGGAAACAGGATCAGCTGAGGAACTGTAGACGTGAGAAAGCTGTGGCTTGTTCTGCTTCTCTGATCTTCCAGCATTCACTCCAATAACTGGCCTCAGGTTTGATTTCATTAACAAGTACCTTTTAAGATTCCTACTACATGTAGGAGTTGTGGGAATTCTCATCATTGTTTTTAGTATGAATAGAAACTAAGGTCCTCAATGTGGTAAGCACATATATGTAATTCAGTCAGTAAATGTAGCAGTATCTTAAGGTCCATCCACACCATCTATAGAACTTTCTGAAAGTAGATAAGTCAGCACAGCACATAGACACTTGTCTGCCCATGTTTATTTCAGCATTATTCAGAATACAGAAAATATGGAATCAACCTTGATGTCCTTCAACAGAAGAGGAAATAAAGAATATACTTACCATAAAATTTTATTTTTATTTCATATAAACAAAGATTCATTATTGCCATTTCCAATTCATTCATAGAATTTTAAATCTTTCATTTCATTAACTACCACAATTAAATATATAATTTAATTATATATTCATCAAATTATAATTTGAAACACATGCTATAGAACAGGCTGCCCTTGAACTAACAGAGATCCACTTGCCTCTGCCTCCAGAGTGCTGGGTTTAAAGTAGTGTGCCACTACCATCTGGCCAACTGATTTTTAACTATACTATACACATTGATTTTAGAGAACTTTAAATAAATAGCTTACAAATAATTCACAAATGATTAAACCAGTGATGAAAATTAACAAATGTGATTACTGGGTACAGAATGCTCTTAGGCATATTCAAATTCAGATCAAAGTCTCACAGGATTTATATACACTTAGTGAAATTATCCCCAATCTGAAATACATAGATGATGCCGTTAGCAGGAATTGGGGATGGTTTAGGATGTCATAATAACTAAAGAGACATACTGGAAATTCAGATTTTTCACAGCTCCTACTGGTCACAATGTGTCTAGAGAGACATTTGGGTGTGCATAAATAGACATATACATATATTTTTACATGAAGAAAGAAGGAGAGGTATTATTTGAGAACAGTAGGCCTAAAGGCACTGGGACAGGAATTCTATGTGAAGTAAGAATAAAGAAATCATCACACATGTCTCATAAATTAAACAAGCACACATACATAATAAAGTGAAAATAAAGGTGTTCTAACTAAGAAATGAAATCAGTGTTTATGTGAGCAATAGGTGTGGGTGACAGAGGGGCAAATATCAACAAACAGCATGCTATACATGTATTAATGGCCATAATAAAACCATTTATGATGTATGTTAAGTAAATATCATTATTACATCAGAAACAAAATTGGAATCACTGGAATCTGAACCACTGGAATTTTGATTTACAATCTCTAAGAAATGTGAATTTGTTCTGTCTTCATATGAAAGAATCTTGTTTCACATTCCTCCATATCCACATCTTAGGACCCAAGGACAGGTCATTGTAGGACCAGAGGTCACATACATTTTAAATATTTCTATTTGAATATACAATAAGATCTAGAATAGGACAGTAGTCCCATTTACCTCATCTCAAATACTAAATAAGACATATCACCACACATGGCAAAGGCTTGCCCCATATCTTCCTACTTTCTCTGCAGTCCATGTCCACTGACAGAAGCTCATCATTCCATACTCCTCAGAACACTCTCACATGTCCTAGAATGCAGACTATGTAGATGGCTAGGAAAATGGTATAAGGAGGTCACATCCCAGATCTATTTGCTCATAAGATACTCAAAATAATCTTCTTTGCAGCCACTACTGGATTGTGAAATGAGCCAAAACAATGTGTGAAATCAAAGATAAAGAACAAGAAATGGGATATCGCAAGGAATTGAACTGTGAGACACAAGAATCAGGAAGGAATATTATGTTTTAGAAATCAAATATTCAGCTTGTCTTTTCATTACTACTGTTTGATTGGGAGGAGGAGAAGTGATAAGTCTTATATAGTATATTAAATGAAGAACAGTGGTTGGGTGTTCTCTCTGGGTCTTGTTGAATATTTAAAAATCAACAATGTAAAATGTACAAATGAACTGTGATTTTTTTGATGAGCTGGATAGTTTTGGAATAGCAGAATTCATGGAATTTCTGAATAAGGCTTGATTACTGGTTCTAAAGAAAACAGTAACACAAAATACGCTAACTATTCTGTACCTGTCACTTTTGTAGCCTAGGGCCCACTCTACATGTTGTTTGGAACTCAGTTCCTCCAAATATGAAGTTGCTTTACTCTGACAACAACGTTGTGATACAATGCCCACTATGTAACCACCAGTTCTGACGTTTTGAGTCCTCCTTAACTAATATCATGTCTCACTGTGGATCATCTCTTAAATTCCCTGACAACCCATCTAAAGGCATTAACATTAATGGACTGATGAGGCAATCACGGTCCCTAATTTTCCCAAGACTTCATCCTACCAGGGGCATTAATTTTCACAAATATGAGTGATGTCAGAAAACTACCTGAACTCTCCTCATATATATTTATCAACCAAATTTAATCATATGGACTGAAGACATCAGATGAAGAGCCACAGAGAAGAAAGTGTCAGAGATTGTTCAAAGAGTGAGAAAACACCAGCAAACACAAAAAGAATAAAAAATGCACTGGAGTCTCTTCTCCGTTCACAGAAATGGAAGCAAATGGGGATACATAGATGCTGGTTTGATGTGCTTATCTACATGGTTGGTCACAAATGACACTGCTCAGGCATACAGCTGGACAAATATGTTCATTTTGACTTTCTTCTTCTTGCTCATGAGCATTCCACTTCTTGTGTCCAGTTTCATTCATCTCAGATGACCCTGGAAAAGAAAGTAGAATGAAGACAAGGATGGAAACTTGGTGACAGGTTGTGTCTTCTCCCTTGTAGCAGTGCTGTGGCCAGTGGAAAAAGAGAATTTCAACAATGTTTTACATTTTATAATTTAATTTAGTTTTACATACCAACCACAGATTCCACTATCCTCCCTCCTCCAGCCCTCATCCCCCCAGGCCACCCCCCATTCCCATCACCTCCAGGGCAAGGACTGCCCTAGGGATTCAGCTCAGCCTGCTAGATTCAATTGAGGCAGGTCCAGTCCCCTCCTTCCTTCACCCATGCTGAGCAAAGTGTACCTGCATAGGCCTCATGTTCCAAACAACCAGCTCATGCACTCATGCACTGGGACAGGTTCCAGTCCCACAGCCTGGGAGATCCCAAACCATTCAAATTAATCAACTGTCTCAATTATCCAGAGGGCCTTATCCAGTTGGGGGCTCCTTAGTTGTTGGTTCATAGTTCATGTGTCTCCATTAGTTTGACTATTTGTCCCTGGACTTTTTCCAATCATAGTCTCAATAATTCTCTATCATACAATCCCCCCTCTGTCTCACCAATTGGACTCCTGTAGCTCCACCTGGGGTGTGGCCCTGGATGTCTGCATCTGCTTTCATCCATTATTGGATGAGAGTTCTAGCATGACAGTTAGGGTGTTTTACCATCCCATCACCAGAGCAGGTCAGTTCAGCTTTCTCTTGACTATTGCCGGTAGTCTATTGTGGAGTTATTTTTGTGGATGTCTGGGGACCTCTCTAGCACTTTGCTTCTTCCTATTCCCATGTGGTCTTCATTTATCATGGTCTCATTTTCCTTGTTCTCCCTCTCTGTTCTTGATCCAGCTGGGATCTCCCGCTCCCCTAAGCTCCCTTTCCCTCAAATCTTGCCCTTTATTACCCCACTCACTTCCAGTTTGCTCATGTAGATCTAATCCATTTCTCTTCATTGGGCAATCCCTGTGTCTTTCTTAGGGTCCTGTTTTCTCGGTAGGCTCCCTGGAGTTGTGAGTAGAAGTCTAGTCATCTTTTGTTTTACATCTAGTGCCCTCCTATGAGTGAGTAAAATATACATTAGTTTCTTTGTATGTTTTATGAAATATCATCATCAATATTTCATGAGGGATAGAGGATGAGGATCAGAGCAAAGCTTTGAATCTTCTCCCCCATTTTTCAAATCTGCACATTAACAAACACCCAAAACTATTTTACATACTCAATGCTATTTTTCTAATTTTATTTTGTTCAGAGTGTTTTCTCAGTTACAACTCCAACTTACAAGGATGGAAACTGAGTTAAGAAAGGATTCTACTCTACCTTGTTCTATCACATATAGCCCTCCTCTTCAATGTTTTCGATGCACAGTTGAATGTGATGACTAATCAAATGGACTACAATGCTATTTCAATTAGTATCATCCTAACAGGGTACAAGTAAACAGCCATAGAGTAGAGTCAGCTAATGATCATTCCATTACTGTTTAGATCCTAATGCATGAGCTAGGGCAACTAATATTTGTGGCAAAATTAGCTGCAGAGAGTTTTTCACACAGATGTACAGTTACTATTTCTGATGCTCTGAATGTGCTTACATTATGTCTTCTGAAGCCTCATTGAGAACGAAAGTAGCAGACATATTCATTGTGAACATCATATTTTCCGATTCCTCCATGCTTAACTTACATACATGTACAACCCCTGGCCTTTAATTTCAGAGTTGAGTTCTTCACTCTCTATTTAGTAAATAAGGAATTTATGGAGTATAAACGATGTGTTTAATTTCTTTGAAAGTGGGGCTGTCGTTTCCCTTGTCACTTTCCTGAGAGACAGCTGTGATAAGAGATACTTGATAACACTTGAGAACAGGGTTAGAGAAGGTACCTATTTGCACATCTTTGCCATTATTTAAGAAACATGTGTTTTTTTCTTTATATTTAAATTGTTTATTCTCTGACACTTACATCCCAATTACCTCCTATGCTTATTTTCTGTAATTTTGCTTATTGTATCTGCATAGTTTGTATAAATGGTCATAATGCACATTTCATTCTGTAGATTGTTGATGGCAGTTATCAAATACAACTTCAGTTCACTGGCCCACTCTAATGGCTCAGGTACTTGATGTTTCTGACTGTTTATTATGCAAGAGTAAGTGTTTGACCTTCACAACTTCTGGTTCCAAATTCCTGTTGTGGGATCCTGAAAATTTCAATTATATTTCTCTGTGTTGTTATAAAGAGATATTAAAATAATTTTTATTTTAAAATGTACAGGTAAATCTTATTTTTATATATCAAGAAAAGCAGTGGTACAGTTTCTAAGTGAAAATGAGACTGCATTTAACTCTGAGTAAATAATTTCAAATGAAAGATTATGTTTGATATTTATTGGTCAGGTGATATGAATTGACTATAAAGAAACATAAGTTATTATTCTTCTCATAAACAGAAACAGAAGTTGGTATTGTTCACCCCCAACTGAATATTACTCATTTTTATTACAAAAAATATCCTCATAAACATTCTTTCATACATTTTACAATTTACAATCTTCTATTTTATAAAGATTTATTACTGGCATATCCAAACTTCAGTAGGATGCGAATTTTGTGTTAGTATAAGAGGAAAGATAGTCATGAGATGTTTTCTAGAAAAAATCATGTAGATCTGATATACCAAGTATGAATGAAAGGCGTGCCTGTGTAAACATAAAATAGGGGAGGTAGCAAATGCCCTTAATCTCTGCGCTCAGGACCTGCAGCAGGTATATCCCCATACATTTCAGGCCAGTGTGCTCTAGAGCAAAGTATCATTCAAAAGCATATCATCCATTCCCCACTTATGGCCCATGTAAGCATTAATCCTGTCCAGACACACAGGTGAATGGTGACATATATCTTTAGCAAATGCATCTCTGGTAGTTACATTTATTTAAAAACAAATCTCTAAAATAAAGATTTTACACCCGAGTTAAATCAACCAGAATAATAAAAGAACAAGAGAAAATGGATATCAGTGTATATGTTAACTAGATTTCCCACTGATTATAAAAAAATTGTAAGCACAAGAACCAAATGTGCAAACTATTGTGGGCTCATAAGATATTATTTGACTGCCTTAGCCAATTAAGTTAAAATCAAAAGGAAATATCAAAGTCTCATTGGTTCACAAATCACATGTATTTTTCATATTGCTTGATAATTCTAAAATGAAGACATTATCAGGATTGCTGTTTGGATAAAGCCTATAATCTTTGTCTTTATCTGCTAAGTAAGGACTCTCAAAGAAGAAATGGACACTACTATCTATGGAAGATGCCAATGGCTCATGTTATTTATGGGAGAATACTCTCATGAAATTTAAAAGCTATTGTAAGCTTCCAGCTTCTTACGTCATTCCAACCTCACAGCACTGGCCATTTGTTTCAGAATTTGGGGGTGGTTTGGAATACCATCCACTTCAGGTTGGTCCTGCTATTGACTACAAAGGATTATCTGTAAATCGCTGTCCATAATAAACACCATACCCTTTTACAGAACATCAACTGAAAACAAATACTTTCCATTGGCCTTAGCTTTTTCCCTGGATGAAGTCAATAGGAACACTGATCTTTTGCCAAATATGTCATTTATATTTGAGTTCCCTGAAGGAGGCTGTAAGACTGTGTCAGAATTATACAGTCTCATGCCTTTATCTGAAGAAAATCAATATTTTCTCCCTAATTATAATTGTAATGAAGAGCCTGTGTGTATATTGGTGCTGAGTGGACCACACTGGGCAACATCAGCAAAGGTTGGGACATGCCTGGACCCCTACAGATCTCAACAGGTGAGAGATTTGTGGTGTGGATTTGCAAGAACATGTGACTCTGTTCCTATCTTCTCCAGGGCCAAGTATCCCCTGGAGATTCAATTCAACCTGGTGGATTCAGTACAGGCAGGTCCATTCCCCTCCTTCCAGGCTAAGCAGGGGAATAGCTGGGGGGAAGGGGGAAGGTGGGATCAGGGGTAGGAGAGAGGAGGACGGGGAACCCATCGCTGATGTGCAAAATTAAAACATAAATATAATAAATAAAAAAGGAAAAAAAATGTAACTCTGTTGGTACCACTCCCAGATGCTAAGATGTGTGTAAGGAAGATACTAGCCACACATTTATTTCAAACAATGTGGTTCAAGGGTTCTTTTCAGAGACTTGATAGGGCTTCATTTCCTTTTTTGAAATTGAGATGAGGAAAGAAGTAACAGGTAAGAGGATATTATAGAACTCTTAGCTGAAAGTTTGTTTACAAGTTCTTCAGTGTGCATGCAACCTCATGCTTCCCCCATGTGTCCTAGATCCTCCAGCTTACCTATGGACGTTTCCATCCTATCCTGAGTGATCGTGAAAAATTTCCCTATCTGTATCAGATGGCCCCCAAGGACACAGCTCTACCACTGGCCATGGTTTCTTTGATGCTTCACTTCAACTGGAACTGGATAGGACTGGCCATCTCAGACAATGATGAGGGTACCCAATTTCTATCACATTTGAGAAGAGAGATGGAAAAAAATACAGTCTGCTTTGCCTTTGTGAGCATGATCCCAGTCAACATGCACTTATACATGTCAAGAGCCAAACTGTATCATAACCAAATCATGACATCATCCACAAATACAGTTATCATTTATGGTGAACCAGACAGTACTGTTGCTTTGAACTTTAGAATGTGGGAATCTCTAGGATTACAGAGAATATGGGTGACCACCTCACAGTGGGATATCTCTATAAGTAAGGGAGACTTAACACTTGACTCATCCCATGGGACACTAGCCTTTATACACCACCATTCTGAGATTTCAGGTTTTAAAAAATTTGTCCAGACACTGAACCCTCTCAAATACACAGATGAATACCTCACAGAGCTGGGATGGATGACCTTTAACTGTGAGATCTCAGCTTCTAAATGTAAGACACTGAAGAATTGTTCATCCATTGCTTCACAGCAGTGGCTAATGAGACAGACTTTTGAAATGGCTTTTAGTGATGACAGTTATGACATATATAATGCTGTGTACACTGTGGCCCATGCTGTTCATGAGATGCTTCTTCAACAGCGGATGATGGGAAAGGACACTATCCTAACTGCTTGAAGGTAGTGCTTCTTCTATTGGATGCAATGTTGTGTCATCAATATCATAGCTGTAGAGTCTGTCAGATGCCCTGATTTACTATATTAGTAAATGTTTTATAAAATAGACATATTTCAAAAAAAAATTTTTCCTAGTAAGAACTTAATCTTGAGGTCGCATAAATCTTAATGCAAAAGCAGTGGAGTGGAAGACACAAGTTATCAAAGAATACTAGTAATTATTTTACAGAGCATCTGAATATCATCATTGTCCCTGCTCTACCACTGGAAACATAACAGTCCTTCCTCATTAATGCTCTCCATGGAAAGAAGAAGAGCCCTTGTTCATCAATGGTCAAATATGTGGTGATCAGTGTTCAGATGGTTTTTAGAAGGGGTCTCAGCAGTTTCTGTCCCACTTTAGGCTCTGGGGAACTCCTTTGGCACTCTGAGAGTAATTACCCTGGAAAGAGTGCTACAATTCATTTCAGAACATACATGTGTATTTATATGTGTGAATGTATGGTTCACACTGAGTATGGGTGTATGTTTCTTTGTGTATATTTGTGTTGCTGTTTATATATGCATTTCTCTCTATCTGCATATCTATCTGTCTGTGGAACTGAGAATAAAATGTCAGTGCCTTTTTTTGAGGGAGATTGTTTCTGTAAATATCTTCCTGTGTGTGTTTTTTTCATTATATTTGTCTGCTTGTGACCATTTGTGTGTTTTGCATACTTCATGCACATTTGTGTATCTGTGTTTCTCTGTGTCTATCTGTATATTTGTCTGTCAAAATCTCTTTGGATGGGAGCAAAAATTTTTCTGTGTCAATGGCTTTCTGTATGGGTGCTTCTATCTGTGTGTATCTTCTTGTGTGTATTTGTCTATAAAAGTGTGCATTTGTGTGTGAGCCTGTGTGTTTGCAGATTTCTGTTTCTGTGTGTCTGCTTGTGTTCTTGTGTTTGTCTGTTTATAACAGGATTTTCAGGTGTGTGTCTAGCATGTATATGTATATTTAAGTGTGTGTATATTGTATGTAGCTGTATGATATATGTAAGTCTATATGGATGTGAGTCTCTTTCTCTGTCCATGTGTCTTTCTCTCACTCTCTCTGTGTGCATTTTTTCATATCAATGTTTGGTATCTGTACGTATGTCTGGGTTTCTTTTTGGTGGTTTCCTCTGAAAGAACTTTAATTCCAGGAATGTTATGATAATTTCATTTATCCACTTACTTTTATTGTATTTCTCCCCTGGACACCTTCAATAACATTGCTTTTAAAAAGAAATCTGTATATGTTTTCTGACATCAAGGAATGGCACACACTTTATAGAATGCTGTCTCTCTTTCAGCTGCACTCCTTTCTGAGGAAGACTCACTTCACTAATCCTGTTGGAGAAAAAGTGAGTATGAACCAGAAAGGAAACCTGCAGGCAGAGTATGACATTTTCCAGATTTGGAATTTCCCAAATGGATTTGGATTTAAGGTGAAGATAGGAGAGTATAGTCCATATTTTCCACATGGTCAACAGCTCCATTTATATGAAGACATGATAGAGTGGGCCACAGGAAATAGACAGGTGATTCTGACCTAACTGCAATTATTTCTGTTACACAGTGGTAACATTGTTAGGTGGTGAATTGATTGTCACATTGAGAAGCATTTTCTTTTCTTTTTATACTTTTTTAAAATTTAATTTAAATTTACATATAAGCCATGGGTTCCCTTGTCCTCCCACCTCCCAACCCTGCCCCTGCAATCTGGTTTTGGGCTTTTTTTTGGGAGACTTTTAATCATTGATTCTATTTCCTTAAGGGTTATTGGACTATTTAAATAGTTTATCTGGTTTTGATTTAACTTAGGTATGTGGTACCTATCCAGAAAATTATCATTTTTTTTAGATTTTCCAGTTTTGTGGAATAGAGGTTTTTCAAGGATGATCTGAAGATTCTCTGGATTTCCTCATTGTCTGTTGTTATGTCCCCCTTTTCATTTTTGATTTTGTTCATTTGGATGCCCAGCCTTTGAACCTTAGGTAGTGTCTATCTTTGATTTTGATGTGTGTTTCTTGTATGCAGCAGAAAGATGGGTCCTGCTTTCATATCCATTCTTTTAGTCTGTGTCTTTTTATAGGTGAATTAAACCAATTGATATTAAGAGATATTAATGACCAGTGATTATTCATTCCTGATTTTTTGTGGTAGCATGTGTGTACTTCTCTTTTGGGGTTTACTTCCATGGTGTTATCTATTGCCAGTATTTTTGAGGGTGTATCTGACTTCCCGATGTTGGAATTTTCCTTCTAGTGCTTTCTGTAGGGCTGGGTTTGTTGATAAGTATTGTTTAAATCTGGTTTTGTCTTGGAATGTCTTGTTCACTCCATCTATGATGATTGAAAGTTTGCTGGGTATATTAGTCTAGGCTGGCATCCTTGGTCTCTTAGTGTCTGCATTTTATCTGTCCAGGTCCTTTGGCTTTCAAAGTCTCCATTGAGAAATTGGGTGTTATTCTGATGGGTTTTCCTTTATAAGTCACTTGGACTTTTTCCTTTGCCGCTCTAAATATTCTTTCTTTATTCTATATATTTAGTTGTTTATTATTATGTGGCAAGGGGACTTTTTGGGGGGGTCTAGTCTGTTTGGTGTTCTATAGGCTTCTTTTATCTTCATAGGCACTTTCCTCTTGAAGTTTGTCAAGTTTTCTTCTATGATGTTGTTAAATAAATTTTCTGTGCCTTAGACTTGGTATTCTTCTCCTTCCTCTAACCCTATCATTGGGAGGTTTGGTCTTTTCATGGTGTCCCAAATTTCTTGGACATTTCGGTTTCTGACTTTGTTAGCTTTAACGTTTTTTTAAATTTTTATTTATTTTTTATTATTATGTGTTTTAATTTTATACACCAGCCATAGGTTCCCCTGTCCTCCCCCTCCCAAAACCACCCCCACCTCCCCCCAGCCGCCCCTCATTCCCATGTCCTCCAGGAACAAGATACCCGTGGGGTCTCATTTAAAACTGGTGGATTCAGTACAGGCAGGTCCATTCCTCCCCTTCCAGGCTGAGCATCTCTCCTTGTGTAAGCCCAAGGTTCCAAACAGCCAGCTCATGCACCAAGGACAGGTCCCAGTCCCACAGCCTGGGAGCCTCCCAAACAGATCAAGCTATTCAATTGTCTCACTTATCCAGAGGGCCTGATCCAGCTGGAGGCTCCACAGCCATTGGTTCATAATTCATGTGCTTCCATTCGATTCCCTATTTGTCCCTGTGCTTTTTGCAATCTTGGATACAACAATTCACACTCTTACAGTCCCTCCTCCTTCTTGACAGTTGGATACCTGGAGCTCCACCTGGGGCCTGGCCAAGGATCTCTGCATCCACTTCCATCAGTTATTGGATGAGAGTTCAGAAATTTTTTTTTGACTGATGAATCTATTTCTTCTACCATATCTTCAACACCAGAGATTCTGTCTTCCATCTCTTGCATTCTGTTGGTTATACTTGTATCTGAAGTTCCTGTTCATTTACTCAGATTTTCTATTTCCTGAATTCCCTCTGCAAGTGTCTTCTTCATTTTTTTCTATTTCCCTTTTTATGTTTGGACTGTTTGCTCATCTGTTTCATTGCTTTTTCTTGAATTTCTTTCAGCGACTGATGGTTTTCTTCTGCTCTATTTGTTCTTTCCTCTAGTTTTTTAGCAGTCTTCCCATTTTTTGTTTGTCTGTTCCTCCACTTCATTTTTGATTTCTTCTGTATAAGGCTCTAGCCTCTTCATGATGTTATTCATAAGGTTGTTTTTTTCTGCTTCTTCCATTCTGTGATGTTCAGTTATAGCTGTTGGAAGAGGGCTAGGTTTTGTTGATGCTGTATTTCTCTTTATTTTGTTGTGTGTACTTCTGCCTTGATTCTGCCCATCTCCTTGTGGATTCGTTCTTGGTCTTATCAGCACACTTGGTCCATACAGAGCTAACAGATTTAGGGAGCCTCTCTCTGGTCCAGATGGAAGCTCTGGGCCAGATGGGTGCTCTGGTCAAGATGGGAGTGCTGTTTAGATGGGCACTGGTGGCAGTTCTCTGACTCTCAGGAAATGGCTGGCATTTAGGACAGATGCATGTGGAGATTGCAGGGCCTGCCTGCAGTCTTGGAAAAGTGGAACCTATCTGCAGGGCCTATGGGATGATCAAACCTGGGGCCATGTTGAGCTGGTCTTTCCCGGGATGGCTGTTGCCCAGGGGTGCTACCTAGGGGCAGGCCTCTCCAGCTATGACTCCATGCTCTCACCCCTGGTCCAGTTGGGAGTTCTGGGGCAGGATGTAAGCTGGGGCCTGCTTTCTAAGTCTCAGTAAGTGGCTGAGTTCTCAGGAGGATTGGTGTGGTGGCAGGGCGTGGAGATTCTAGGTCTGTGGGGCAGGAGGGGGTGACTTGGAGAAGGGGATCTTTCCTGGTGGGGGTGGGGGTCCTACCCAATGGCCAGATAGGGCGTTGGTAGCACATGCCTTTAATTCCCAACCCCCCAATTGCCAGGACCTGGAGTCAAGTTGGACTGGTTTTCCCTTGAATGGCTGGTCCCCAGGGTTGGGATCTAGGGGTGGGCAACAAGCATTTTCTAGCCTTCTAATTTATATTTTTTCTTTTCAGTTTTTGATGTGACATTTTATTAAGTCATTGATGGATTCAGACATGGATACCACACACACAGTGAATTTTTATCACTCTAGAACAGGTTTCTTGTGTTTTATATATAAAGAAAATTGATTGTTAACACTATAGTGTTTCATTTCAATTAAAGTGAGCAATATCCTCTCGATGCCATTCTGATTAGTACACAGTGCTTGTCCTCTTTTCTGCTGAACCTTTGACATAGATACTGAAAGAATGAGGCTAAATGTAAGGAGGAATGAAGTAAATACATGCAAACCATTATTTCTTATTATATAATTTGCTTTAATCCTTTTTACCAACAGTCTTCTAAATGGTCAATATCTCTAACCATACATTAAGATAATATTTTCATAACCCATTTAGAGACGCTACAGATGATAACAATGTTCTTTATTATTTTTTCATTTTTTTCTATTAAATGTATATATCTGTATATATGTTTCTGCAACACTGGTATGCCTAGTGCATATAGATGACAAAACAATGACTTGGATTCCTGGCAAGTGGAGATGGTGCAGTATTGGTGAAATTATTAAGGCCACTCCACGTAGTTAAAAGGGAAGTTTATTTTGTGGGGTAACTTACAAATGAAGGGGTAGGTCGCAGAGTCTGGCAAAGGTATAGGGTAGTCCGGAGGCGTTCACTGGAGAACTCTGCTCGGTCCACCTCTCGCGTCCCGCGTCCCGGAACCAAGAGAGTCAGTCCTTCCCGATCCTTCGTCTTCCGCTTCCTCCTCTGCCCCGCCTTGTGGGTGTGACCATTACCGAAGCCTCAGTGGGGGTTGGAACTTCCAGGCCAATGCTGGGATGCCTATCCACTACATCTCCCCCTTTTGTCTAAATAAGAAAGTTCTAACCTAATACAAGACTATATACAAAGAGATGGTTATCAAATATTGTCCAGGAGTAATGAGGGATAATGACCTAGATAAGTTGGAATTACAATAAGTACAAACAATATCAAGCAAAAAACACATAGTAAAATCCAGGGAAGTCTAGGGCATGGGTAGGTGGCGTGTTACAAAGATCATTCCAAAAGGTGTCCTATCCTAAAGAACCTGAGTCTAATACATAATATATCCTATCTAAGATATTATATATGTATATATACTAAGTTGTAACTATAACTGCTAATCTCCAACCTCATCAAAGACCTGAGAAGGAATATAATAATATCTGAGAAATGAGAGAAGGATGCAAGCAACTTTCGGGAGTCTTGCAAGAGTAGACAGAGACAGCTAGCAGCCTGGACAGTCACCTAACGTTTCTCAGTATCGTTGGTGCATTCAAATTGGCTACAGCCTAGAGTATCTGACAGACCATTTTCAGAAGCAGGAATTCTGAAAGACCATCTTACCCTGTCTTGGCAAAGTATAGTGGTCGCTTTCCTTGTGTCCCGCTTGTCCAGAAAGGACAGCATTTGTACTGTCAGCAGTTGAGGCGAGGGCAGTTCTTTGCCCAGTAGGCCATTTTGTGCCAAGAAGACAAACTTCCAAATGGAAATGTCTTAGAAGCCCAACATTCTCTTGGGATCAAATTGGTGCTGCCAGGAGCAATTATGTCTCACGTCAACAGAATTCTAAGTTATTTAAATGCCATGTTCTCTAGGTCCATGAAGTGTTTGAAGATTACCTGTCCATCTGACCTATGTATTTATAAATCTGGATAACCTAACTAACATAATTATAGAGATGACAAGCATAGGTGACAATAACTATGTAAGTCTTATCTACCTAAACAACCTAAGGACTAAGCTTCCTATAAATAAGGCAAACAGTCTGTAAGCAAATGTACAGTAAAAGGACAATGACTTTAAATTGTGACAATACACAAAATAACTTTAACAGAGGTAGGAATGTATAGTGCAAATCCTAAATATATATCAGTATACAGAATATCTTAAACAGAAGTAGAACATACATACAGTATGACAGATATAAATTCACATTTGTATCAATATACAAATATTTCACATGAGAGTAAAAATATGTGTATAATATAACAAACATAGTTCTGTATTTGTATCAATATACAAATTATCTTAAATAGGAATGTAAAAAGTTTATAATTTTATCAACATATAAGAATTCATAACAGTGCAAAGGCTGCTATATCACTAAATTTGTTTACTAATGTATATGACAGTCTACCATAATATCTTATACCTATTCATTCCATTTCTTCTTTTCCCATGTTTTTTTTTTTTTTTTTTGAGACATATTTTCTTTCCTTAAGGAGAGTACTGAGTTTAACAGTTTCTTCCACCCCCAACCCTAGAACCATAACCCTGAGAAATATGAACCTTAGGGAGAAGGGGCGTCGTTTTCTTAGAATTGCTTCCTGCTGTTTAGGGAGCGATGGTATCTCTGTTGGGTATTGTGAGAAAGCTCAGATAGTTAAATCTCAGTTAGACTAACTGTAGATTCTGCAGCAACTCTCAGAGTAATGGGTAAGACTGTCTGAAATTTTGGCAAGAAGTGTAGTATGATGATGATTACCATGGCATCATTCTGGATTGGGTAGAGTTGTTGTTGTTGTTGGGGCCCCATTTTCCTTCTGGAGACTTCAGAGATTGCTATTGGAAAAAACTTATTTTTTATCAGAATGGAAGGTTTGGATTTAAAGATGTCATGACATGTAAGAAAGGATTCCAAGAAATCAAGAGTAAGCATGGAGAGAATTAGAATCTTGAAGATAATGGTCCCTTATAATTGGTTTCCTTCTGTCTCACACCAGAGGGCTCTTCTGATATGGGACTGAAGAATCTCTCAACCTTTTCTTTTATCAATATGCTTGGGTTTAGAGAAGGAGTGAGCCAGTTCCATCTCCAAAGCCAGCTTGGTTTATGATTAAATTGGAACCACAACTATTCTAGATTGATAGAGATATAGATGTTAGACAGTGATATCTTACCCTGTGTAGATTGGTACCAATAGATTCTTTCTTTCTGCTGTAAACATCCGGATATCCAAGGCCTTATGATTTCTGGAAGATGGGTATTTCCATTATCCTGGAAAGACAAAAACAGAACCCTACCCCAACCTTTGATTGTTAAATTTTTCTTACAACCTGAAGAGATGTCATATTGGTGGATGATCTTTTATTTCTCCTCCTCAAGGGGTTTCTCCTGTTCGAATCGAATTTTTATTAATTTTGTTGGTATCCATAGCTTTTCTTCTCCTGTGGAAACAAAAGCAAAACCCCTTCCCCAACGTAGGACATATCCAGGTTTCCATTCTGAGGTCAACACATCTTTGAAATAAACCGGTTGGTTTAGCTCAGGAGTTTTGTCTGTCGTCCAATGTCTCTCCGCAGCTGTTGTTCCTTTCTCATCAGCATTGAGAAAATTCAAGGTTAATAAAGCACTATGCAATCTATTTCGAGGAGTCATTGTTACCTGTTGCTGTTTATTTAGCATATCCTTTAAAGTTCGATTGGATCTTTCTATGACTGCTTGGCCTGTGGGATTGTGTGGTATACCTGTAACATGTTTTATATTGTAATAAGCAAAGAACTGTCTCATTTTATTGGAGACATATGCTGGGGCATTGTCTGTCTGAATTTGTACAGGTATTCCCATGATGGCCATAACTTCTAATAGGTGTGTAATCACAGAATCAGCCTTTTCAGAACTCATAGGAGTTGCCCACTGAAATCCTGAATAGGTGTCAATGGTATGGTGTACATACTTTAATCTTCCAAATTCTGCAAAATGAAACACATCCATCTGCCAAATTTCATTTCTTTGTATACCCTTTGGATTGCTTCCTGCAGGTAATGGAGTTTGGTTATAGAAGGAACAAGTAGGACATTTTTTCACAATATCCTTAGCTTGTTGCCAAGTAATGGAGAAATCCTTCTTCAAACCTTTGCTATTTACATGGTGTTTCTTATGAAATTCTGAGGCTTCTAGCACATTACCTATTAGTAACTGATCAATCTCATCATTACCTTGTGCTAGAGGTCCTGGCAGACCTGTATGGGATCTGATATGTGTTATATATATAGGATGTTCCCTTTTTCTGATGATTTCCTGCAATTGTATGAATAATGAAGTTAATTCTGTGTTATCAGGAATAAATTCAGCAGTTTCAATGTGTAAAACAACTCTCTCTGCATATTGAGAGTCAGTGACTATATTGAGGGGTTCTGTGAAGTCCATCAGTACCATAAGAACGGCATACAGTTCTGCCTTTTGTACAGAGCTGTATGGACTTTGTACCACTTTACTTAAGTCTCCTGATTTGTATCCTGCTTTCCCTGATTTATTTGCATCTGTATAGAATGTGAGGACTCCAGAAATTGGCTTGTGTAGTACAATGTGAGGAAGGACCCATTCAGTCTTCTTTATGAATTCTATCCTCTTGCTTTTGGGATAATGGTTGTTAATCTCTCCCAAAAAGTTACTGCAGGCTCTCTGCCAGTATTCATTATCTTTCCATAGTGACGCAATTTCCTCATTAGTTAAAGGTACTACAATTTCTGCTGGGTCCATTCCTGTCAACTGACGAAGTCTTAATTTACCTTTTTGAATCAAATCAGAGATCTTTTCTATATAAGTCTTTAATTTCTTATTTGGTTTACGTGGTAAGAATATCCATTCCAATATAATATCTTCCCTCTGCATCAAAATACCTGTGGGGGAATGTCTGGAGGGGAATATGACCAGAATACATTTAAGTTCTGGATCCACACGATCCACATGTGCTTCTCGAATTGTCTTTTCTACTAGAGCCAATTCCTTCTCAGCTTCAGCTGATAATTCTCTAGGACTATTTAATTCTTTGTCCCCTTCTAGAGTATTAGCCAAATTTTGTAGTCCATCTTTGGGTATTCCCATGATACCCAATAAGTTGGAAATGCTTCCTAACAACTTTTGAAAATCATTAAGAGTCTTTAATCGATCTCTCCTCAGTTGTACCTTTTGGGGTCTAATTTTTTGTAACTCTATCTTATATCCTAAGTAATTAATAGAATCTCCTCTTTGTATTTTTTCAGGAGCAATTTGCAGTCCCCAGCGAGGCAAAACTTTTTTTACTTCTTCAAACATGCTTTCTAATGTGTCTAACTTTGGATCAGCTAATAGGATATCATCCATATAGTGATAAATTATGGATTGTGGAAACTTTACACGAATTATCTCCAATGGTTTTTGCACAAAGTATTGGCATAAGGTAGGGCTGTTTAACATTCCCTGTGGGAGGACCTTCCATTGATATCTCTTGACTGGCTGAGAATTGTTATAATTAGGAACTGTGAAGGCAAATTTTTCTCTATCATTTTCTTGTAATGGTATGGTAAAGAAACAGTCTTTTAAGTCAATAACTATTATAGGCCATTCTTTGGGTAGCAGAGAGGGCAAGGGCATCCCAGTCTGTAGGGAGCCCATTGGCTGAATTACTTTATTAATAGCTCTCAGATCTGTCAGCATTCTCCAATTACCAGACTTTTTTTTAATAACAAATACAGGAGAATTCCAAGGGCTGGTAGATTCTTCAATGTGTTGAGCATTTAACTGCTCTTGAACCAGCTGTTCTAAAGCTTGTAGCTTCTCTTTTGTCAAAGGCCACTGTCCAACCCAGACAGGTTTATTAGTTAGCCATTTTAAAGGTAAGGCAGTTGGTACTTCTGGGAGTTCAACAGCAGTTGTGCTCTGTTTGTGTACAGCCTGAATGGTTGGTGACTGGTTTTTATAGCATGTTATGATATTATTCCTAGAAACATGCATTGGCCTGTATTCCTTTTCTGAGAGTGTAGGAATTTTAATCTGGGTATTCCACTGTTGTAACAGATCTCGGCCCCATAGATTTACTGCTACATTCGCTACATATGGCTTCAGCCTTCCTCTCTGTCCTTCTGGCCCTATGCATTCAACCCATCTCGAACTCTGTTTTATCTGAGATAGGGTGCCAATTCCTAAAAGTTGGACATCTACCTCTTGAAGAGGCCAATTTGGATGCCATGATTTTGGTGTAATTACAGTCACATCTGCACCTGTGTCTACCAGGCCCTCCAGTACCAAGCCATTAATTCGAATTCTAAGCTTTGGTCTTTGTTCATTTATGGAAGTCTGCCAAAATATTTGTTTTATTGGGTTCTTTGTAAACTGTGATTCATCTATCAGAGCTGTTTTATCATCCATTGCAGTATTGGTTTTTACAATAGGCATTGGTTTATTCAGTTGTCCTGGAGAGGAATGTCTTCCACAGTGGCCGGGAATGTTCTTACCACATTTGATTTGGGGGCCTGCAAGAGGCCCCCTGAGGCGTTTCCCGCCAGTAAAGGGTTGCCTTGTATATCTATTTTTGATCTGCACTCACTTGTCCAATGTCGGCCTTTGCCACATCTTCTACATAATCCACGAGGTGGTTGGGGTCTCCTGTTTAGGCTATTCCTAGAAGGAGTATTACTTCTAGGATTACCCCATGTACAGTTTTTACTTATATGACCTGGTGTACCACATCTAAAACATTTGGTACCACGGGGCCTTCTTTCACCTCTGGGATTTGTCTCTCCTATCCAAGCCTCATTACTGTAGTTAAAAGATTCAACAGCATTAGTATACTGAATCCATTCTTCCAAAGGAGCTGATCTGATCTTTAATGGTGTAAGTATTCTTTTGCATTCTGCATTAGCATTGTCAAATGCCAAGGACTCAGTTAATACTTTTCTTAATTCTTTATCTGATACAGCTTTTGTTATAGCTGTGTTCAGCCTTTGTAAAAAATCAGTGAAGGGTTCATGTGGTCCCTGAAATATCTTTGTGTATACCTCAGTTGCTTTTCCAGGTTCTGGAATTTTTTCCCAAGCATTTAGAGCTGCTGTACGGCATAGGGATATTGTATGCTCATCATAAATGGCTTGTACATTCCTGTCAGCAAAACATCCCTCACCAAGTATTTTATCTTGGGAGACCTCAAAACCTCTGAGTTTACCTTTTTGTTCTAAATTTCTTGCCTCTTCTCTCAACCAGCTTTTCCACTGTAACTGCTGGCTATATTCTAGAACAGCTGAAATTAACTGATGCCAGTCATCTGGAATGATTCTATGTGAGGTAGACCACGAATTTAACATCTGTTTTACATATGTGGAGTGTATCCCATATGTAACTACTGCTTCCTTTATATTTTTAAAGTCCCTTGTTGAAATTGGCTGTAATGTATATGTCGTATATGGCTCGGGGTGTGTGTCATCTGCTGGCTTCTCATGGATGATAACAGGATAAGCCATTGTATGAGAGCCACTTGGAGATGTTACAACCTGTATGGTCTTGCCCTTCTGCTTATTAGGTCCCTTGTCATGTTTATTGAGAGTTTCCTCCAGGTCTTGTAAACGAGCTCCTAGGGTCTGTTCCAGGGAGTAAACCTCCTCTCTTGTAAGGGATTCCAGATTTTTCATGGACTCATGGAAGTTTTTATGTTCTTCTGAAACATATGATTCCATGGACCTTATCTTATCAAGTAATGATAATTTTTCTTCCTTATATAGTGTCTGAGTAGCTACAACTTCACTCTGGAGAGTTAGTGTTCTATCCATTAAATACTCATATTTATTATCAATAAAAGCAATTTTGGGTACAAGCTTGTTTTGTAAATTCTGGTTAGCAGATTCCAGAGAGAGAATCTTTTTATGTAAGTCCTCATTGCTATCTTTTAAACCCTGTAATTCCTGGTTAGCAGATTCCAGAAAGAGAATCTTTTTCTGTAAGTCTTCATTGCTATCTTTTAAAACTTGTAAATCTTGGTTAGCAGATTCCAGAGAGAGAATCTTTTTATGTAAGTCCTCATTGTTATCTTTTAAAACCTGTAATTCCTGGTTAGCAGATTCCAGAAAGAGAATCTTTTTCTGTAAGTCTTCATTGCTATCTTTTAAAACTCGTAAATCTTGGTTAGCAGATTCCAGAGAGAGAATCTTTTTATGTAAGTCCTGGTCAGCAGATTCCATAGACAGAATCTTTTTCTGTAAGCCTTCATTGCTAATTTTTAAAGCCTGTATCAGTCCCAATAATGACTCATCTTTGTTCTTACTATTAAACCAGTGTTTGAACACTGTGTGAATTATTACAATGAATGTCAAAATGGTACAGGCCAGATATGTCTTAGGGAGGTCGTATATTTCCAGGAAAATGTCATTCATCATACAGGCAAAAAGGTTTTTAAATTCTTGTGAGGTAATGTTGTCAGCCATATTACAAGAATTACTCAAGATTTGTTAGTCAGTTTTAAGGTGTAAAATTATCAAGTACTTTTACTTGAAAGAAGCTTACCTTTCCGTGGTTTTGGGGGGTGCAGTAGCACTTTTCAGCCAGCAGGAGGCGTTGGTATAGCTCCAAAGCAAGGCCTGCTAGTGACCTTGGCTGGCGGCAGCTGAAGGCAGGAGCCACCAGAGTCAAGGTGGCAGGGAGCCAGCACTCAGGGAGGAGTGGGAATGCCTCACTCACAGCGGTTTTTTGCTGGTCTGGGGGCTAAGCCCGGAAACTGACACCCGACTTGCTGTTCCCTTTTTCGGGAATGGGACCTTGTAGGCGTCCCCTGGTTAAATGGAACTTTGCAGGCGTTTTTAGGTGCCCGCCAGCCGCCAGCCAGGAGGAGGCTGAGGGAGCGAGCCGCCTGGGCCTTTGGAATTTGCCCCACGTGAGCGCCAGATATTGGTGAAATTATTAAGGCCACTCCACGTAGTTAAAAGGGAAGTTTATTTTGTGGGGTAACTTACAAATGAAGGGGTAGGTCGCAGAGTCTGGCAAAGGTATAGGGTAGTCCGGAGGCGTTCACTGGAGAACTCTGCTCGGTCCACCTCTCGCGTCCCGCGTCCCGGAACCAAGAGAGTCAGTCCTTCCCGATCCTTCGTCTTCCGCTTCCTCCTCTGCCCCGCCTTGTGGGTGTGACCATTACCGAAGCCTCAGTGGGGGTTGGAACTTCCAGGCCAATGCTGGGATGCCTATCCACTACAGTGCAGGGCCTCACAGAGGGTACTAAAATCAATATTGTACCTTTGACTTGCTCAGGAATTGTTATAGACAGCTAAGCCAATTCTCCAGTCCTACAGCATGTCCTGTGTAGAAGAAATTGCTCACTAGAGGAACATTTATTGGTACCACTAATTCTTTCACAGTCCACCCAATCAATGGTGTGTCTGATTTACTTACGTATGGGGAGGAAGTATTAGTAGCAAAATAAATGGTTTTCAAAAATTTATAAATGATTTATTCTACTATAAGTCTATGGTATGCTATAGGTGTGACTTGGGATGTAGGTAGGTTTATGTTATCCAATTCCATCTTTCCAACTATAAAGTAGCTTGAAATTTAAAGAATATAACTTCAGAAAAGTCTTCAAGCTTATTATAAAGTTATATCTCATGGAGAACAGATAGTATAAAATCTACAAAAACATTCTTCTTCAAAATGGCAAGGAAAGTTATTATCAGTGAAGAGGACTTATGTGTTGAAGGTATAGAAACTGCACTTTCTATCCATTCAGAGAGCAGCAAAGAAATTTCAAGACTTCTCTAATCAAGATGACTTGAGAATTACAAAACACATCCATTGGAGGCATACAAAAGATTAGGAACAATGCAAGCTCTTCAAATGTCTCAGTTATCCAGAGGGCCTGATCCAGTAGAGGCTCCACAGTTTCTGATTCATAATTCATGTGCTTCCATTCCTTTGGCTGTTTGCCCCTGTGCTTTTCCAATCTTGGCCTCAACAATTCAAACTCTTATATTCCCTCATCTTTCTCCTCAATTGGACTCCTGGAGCACCACCTGGGGCCCGGCAGAGGATCTCTGCATCCACTTCTATCAGTTATTGGATGAGAGTTCCAGCACGACCCTTAGGTTGTTTGGCCATCTGATCAACAGACTAGGTCAGATCAGGCTTTCTCTCAATCATTGGCAGCAGTCTACAGAGGATGCATCAATGTGGATTTCTGGGGACCTCTCCAGCACTCTGCCTCTTCCTGTCCTCAGGTGGTAATCATTTATCATGGTCTGTTATTACTTGTTCTCCCTTTCTGTTCTTGATCCAGCTGGGATCTCCCCATCCCTTAATTTTTCTTCCCCTCGAACCCTGCCTTTCATTACTCCCACTGTTATCCAGGTTGTTCATGTAGATCTCATCCATTTCTTTGACATTAGGTGATCCCTGTGTCTTTCCTAGGGTCCTGTTTTCTAGGTAGCCTCGCTTGACTTGTGTAGCAGTCTAATAATCTTTGTTTTACATCTAGTATCCTACTATGAGTAAGTACATACCATGTTTGTCTTTCTGAGTCTGGGTTATCTAACTCAGGATGATTTTTTCAGGATCCATCCATTTTTCTGAAAACCTCATGATGTCACTGATTTTCTATGATGAGTAGTATATCATTGTATATATGTACCATATTTTCTTTATCCATTCTTCAGTTGAAGGGCATCTAGGTTGTTTCTAGGTTCTGGCGACTACAACCAATGCTGATGTGAACATAGTTGAGCAAATGCCTTTGTGATGTGGTGGAGCATTCCTTGGGTATACACCCAAGGGTGATACAGCTGGGTCTTGGGGAGAAGGATTCCCAATTTTCAAAGGAAGCACCATATTGATTTCCAAAGTGGCACTCAAGCTTGCATTCCCACCAGCAGTGGAGGAGAGTTCCCCTTACTCCACATCCTCTCCAGCATAAGCTGTCTTCTGTGTTTTTGATCTTAGTCATTCTGACTGTGTAAGGTGGTATCTCAGAATCATTTTTATTTGCAATTCCCGGATAATTAGGGAGGTTGAGCAATTCCTTAAATGTCTTTCAGCCATTTGAACTTCCTCTGTGGAGAAATCTCTGTTTAGTTCTATATCCCATTTCTTAATTCGACTGTTAGGCATTTTGATGTTTAATTTCTTGAGTTCTTTATATATTCTGGATATCAGCCCTCTGTCAGATGTTGGGTTAGTGAAGACCTTTTCCCATTTTGAAGGCTGTAGCTTTGTCTTGTTGACCATGTCCTTTGCTCTACAAAAGCTTTTCAGTTTCAACAGGTCCCATTGATTGATAGTTTATCTCAGTGTCTGTGCTACTGGTGTTATATTTAGAAAGTGACCTCTGGTGCCAATGCGTTCAAGAGTACTTCCTACTTTCTCTTCTATCAGGTTTAGAGAAACTGGATTTATGTTGAGGTCTTTGAGCCACTTGGACTTAAGGTTTGTGCACAGTGACAGATATGGAACTATTTGCAGCCTTCTACACACTGACATCCAGTTATGCCAGCACCATTTGTTGAAGATGCTTTCTTATTTCCATTGTACATTTTTGGCTTATTTGTCAAAAATTATATGTTCATAGGTATGCGGGTTAATGTCAGGGTCTTCTTTTTTGATTCCATTTGTCCACAGGTCAGGTTTTATACCAGTACCAAGCTGTTTTTATTATTGTAGCTCTATAGTAGAGATTGAAGTAGGGGATCAAGATGCCTCCAAAGTTGTTTTATTGTACAGGATTCCTTTGGCTATCCTGGGTTTTTTGTTTTTCTATATGAAGTTGAGTATTATTCTTCCAGATTTGTGAAGAATTGTGTTTGTAATTTGATGGGGATTGTTTTGAACCTATAGATTGCTTTTGGTAAGGTCACCATTTTTACTATGTTAATCCTGCCTATCCTTGTGCATGGGAGGTCTTTCCAATTTCTGACATCTTCTTTAATTTCTTTTTTCAGGGACTTAAAGTTCTTGTCATATGGGTCCTTCACATTCTTAGTTAGAGTAACCCCAAAGTATTTTATACCATTTGTGGCCATTGTAAAGGGTGATGAATCTCTGATTTCCTTCTCAGCCTGTTTGTCTATTGCATCTAGGGGGGGTACTGATTTTTTGAGTTGATCTTGTATTCTTTTATATTGCTGAAGGTGTTTATATGCTGCATCAATTCCTTGGTTAAATTTTGAGGTCACACATGCATACTATCATGTCATCTGCAAATAGGGAAAGCCTGAATTCTTCCTTTCCAATTTGTGTCCCCTTAATCTCCTTATGTTATCATATTTAGTTGGCTAGAACTTCAAGTACTAAATTGAGTAAGTATGGGCAGAGGAAACAGCCTTGTTTTGTTCCTGATTTTAGTGGTATTGCTTTGAGTTCCTCTCCATTTAATTTGACGTTGGCTGCTGGCTTGCTGTAGATTGCATTTATTATGTTTAGGTATATTTCCTGTATTCCTGATTGCTCCAAGACCTTTATCATGAAGGGGTTTTGGATTTTGTCAAATGCCTTTTCTGCATCTAGTGCGATGATCATGTGGTGTTTTTTCTTTGAGTTTGTTTATATGGTGTATTGCATTGACTGGCTTTCATATGTTGAACCACCCTTGCATGCCTTGGATGAAGCCTATTTGATCATGGTATATTTGTTTTGATGTGTTCTTGGAGTCTGTTTCCCAGTATTTTATTGAGTATTTTTGCATCAAAGTTCATGAGGGAGATCGGTCTTTAGTACTCTTTCTTTGTTGCATCTTTGTTTTGTTTAGGAATCAGGGTAATTGTAGCCTCATAGAAGGAGTTTTGTAATATACCTTCTGCTTCTATTGTGTGGAACAATTTAAAGGGTATTGGTATTATGTCTTCTTTGATCTGGTAGAATTCTGCAGTGAAACCATCTGGTCCAGGGTTTTTTTTTTTTTCGTTGGGAGACTTTTAATGATTGATTCTATTTCCTTAGCAGTTATTGGACTATTTAAATGGTTTATCTGGTCTTGTTTTAACTTAGGTATGTGGTCCCTATCCAGAAAATTATCTTTTTTTTTTTTTTTTGGTTTTTCCAGTTTTGTGGAGTAGAGGTTTTTGAAGTATGACCTGATGATTCTTTGGACTTCCTCATTGTCTGTTGTTATGTCCCTCTTTTCATTTCTGATTTTGTTAATTTGGATGCTGACTCCCTGTCTTTTGGTTAGTTTGAATAAGGGCTTGTCTATGTTGTTGATCTTCTCAAAGAACTAACTCTTCTTTGTATTATTCTCTTTGTTTCTATTTTATAGATTTTAGCTCTCAATTTGATAATTTCCTGGTGTCTGTTACTCCTGGGAGACTTTGCTTCTTCCTGTTTAATAGCTTTCAGGTGTGCTGTCAAGTCACTAGTGTGAGATTTCTCCAAATTCTTTATGTGGGCATTTAGTGCTATGAATTTCCCTCTTAGCACTGCTTTCTTGTCCCATAAGTTTGGGTATGTAGTGTATTCATTTTCATTGATCTCTGGGAACTCTTTAATTTCTTCCTTTCTTTCTTCCTTAACCCATTGGTGATTCAATTGAGCATTATTCAGTTTCCATGAGATTGTAGGTTTTTTGTAGTTTTTGTTGTTGTTGTTGTTAATATCTAAATTTAAACCATGGTGGTCTGATAGAACACAGGCAGTTATTCCAATTTTTTTGTATCTGTTGAGATTTGCTTTGTGGCCAAGTGTGTGGTCAATTTTAGAGATGGTTCCATGGGATGCTGATAAGAAGGTGTATTCTTTTTTGTGGGGGGATGTTCTGTAGATATCAATTAAGTCCACTTGAGTCATAATACGAGTTAAGTCCATTATTTCTCTGTGAAGTTTCAATTTGGCAGCTCTGTCCAGATGTGAAAGTGGGGTGTTTTATATGTGATTTAAGCTTTAGTAAAGATTCTTTTACACATGTGGGTGCCCTTGTTTTTAAGGCATAAATGTTCAGAATTGAAACTTCATCTTGGTGGATCTTTCCTGTGATGAGTGTGTAATGTCCTTCATCATGTGTTTTGATTGATTTTAGTTTGAAGTCTATTTTGCTGGATATTAGGATGGCTACACCAGATTGCTTCTCAAGACCATTTGATTAGAATATTTTTTCCTAGCCTTTTATTCTTAGGAAGTGTCTATCTTTGAATTTGAGGAGGGTTTCTTTTATGCAGTAGAATGATGGGTCCTATTTTTGTATGCATTCTCTTAGTCTGTTTCTTTTTATAGGTAAATTAAGTCCATTGATATTAAGGGATATTAATGACCAGTGACTGTTCGTTCCTGTTATTATTTTTATTTTTTGTTGGTAGTGTGTATGTACTTCTCTTCTTTGGGTTTTACTGCTATGGTGTTATCTATTGCCTGTGTTTCTGAGGTTGTATCTGACTTCCTTAGGTTGGAATTTTCTTCCTAGCGCTTTCTATAAGGCTAGGTTTGTGGATAAGTATTGTTTAAATCTGGCTTTGTCTTGAAATATCTTGTTCACTCCTTCTATGATGATTGAAAGTTTTGCTGGGCATATTTGTCTAGGCTAGCACCCATGATATTTTACTGTCTGCACTATATCTGTCCAGGTCCTTCTGGCTTTCAAAACCACCATTGAGAAACAGCGTGTTATTCTGATTGGTTTGCCTTTATAAGTCACTTGACCTTTTTCCTTTGCTGCCCTTAATATTCTTTCTTTATTCTGTACATTTAGTTTTTTAATTATTATGTGACTAGGGGACTTTTCTTGGGGGTCTAGTCTATTGGGTGTTCTATAGGCTTCTTGTATCTTCATAGGTATTTCCATTTTTAAGTTGGGAATATTTTCTTCTATGATCTTGTTAAATATATTTTCTGTGCCTTTGACTTGGTATTCTTCTCCTGCTTCTATCCCCATTATTCATAGGTTTGGTCTTTTCATGGTGTCCCAAATTTCTTGGACATTTTGGGTCATGATTTTGTTGCCTTAATGTTTTCTTTGACTGATGAATCTATTTCTTCTACCATATCTTCAACACTAGAGATACTCTCTTCCATCTCTTGCATTCTGTTGGTTATTCTTGCATCTGAAGTTCCTCTTCATTTTCTCAGATTTTCTATTTTCAGCAGTCCTTCTGCTAGTGTCTTCTTCACGTTTTCTATTTCCCTCTTCAGGTCCTGGACTGTTTCCCTTGTCAGTTTCATTGTTTTTTTATATTTTCTTTCTGGGACTGATGGTTTTCTTCTGCTTTATTTGTCCTTTCCTCCAGTTTTTTATAGCATTTTTCTAATTTTTTTGTTTGTCTGTTCCTCTACTTTATTTTTTATTTCTTCTATTTACGGCTGCAGACTCTTCATGATGTTACTTATAAGGTGGTTTTCTTCTGCATCTTCCATTCTGTGATGTTCAGTTCTAGCTGTTGGAGGAGAGCTAGGTTCTGTTGATGCTGTATTGTTCTTTATTTTGTTGTATGTATGTCTTCTTTGATGTCTGCCCATCTCCTCATGGATTCATTCTTGGTTTTATCAGTGCACTTGGTCCAGACAGAGAAGACAGATATAAAAACATTATTATTTTTTTTTGAGCTGAGCTCACAATCAAAAATATACAAGATGACAGATTTAAGGAGCATCTCTCTGGTCCAGATGGAAGCTCTGGGCCGGATGGGAGCTCTGATCCATATGAAAGTGCTGGCTGGATGTGAGTTGGGGGCTGGACTCTGAGTCTCAGGAAGGGGCTGGGGTGTAAGGCAGATGGGTGTGGGGGCAGGGATTGGAGATTGTAGCATCTCTCTGCTCTCTTGGGAAAGGGGAGCCTTCCCACAGTGCTTGCCTAATGGCCAGAAACTGGGGCTAAGTTTGCCTGGCCTTCCCAGGATGGCTGGTGCCCAGGGATGGGACCTATTGGCGGGTGCATCTCTGACAATAACCCCAGGCACACACCTATGGTCCAGATGGTAGCTGGTTTCTAAGTCTCCAGAAATGGCTGGGTCTCCAGCAGATGGGTGTGGGGGCATGGTGTGGAGGTTGTAGGGTCCACAGTAGTGTCTTGTAGAGGGGGATCCTTCCTGACAGGGATGGGGTGGTCCTGGCCTATGACCAGAACCTGGGGCCCAGTTGGGCAGGTCTTTCCCACAATGGCTGGTGCTCAGGCCTAGGACCTAGGTGAGGGCCTCTATGGGTATCACCCCAGGCACTCACCTCTGGTCCAGATGGGAATCCTGGGGTAGATCTAATTGGTGTTTTTTAGTGGGAAAAGGCACATCTTTTATCTGCATCTCACGTTGGGATGACACAACTTTAAATTGCAACATTTGTTTTGAAAATACATTTCTAATCTGGGCTATACCCTCTCCAAAATCCTGTATGAGGACACTGAAAAAAGAAACTTGTGTTATTTGTCTGCTTGCTCGCAGCTTCTAGTGAGTCCATTTCTTCACTGGCATTAGAAGCTAAATCTATGGGATTTAAGCATTTAATAAAGATCAACTGAGGCATTCTATATCAAGGAATGAGAAGTTTCTACTTTCTTGGGCTTACTATCTATACCTAGCAATTGTTAGATTAGCTAGAGTACTTCCTAAAAGACATCCTAACAGTTTACAGAGGACAGAGTCAGATTCGTTTTATAATTTCTGTTACTCTAAAGAACCCTATCTAATACAGAGACATACCAATGTTAGGTGATGTATGTAAGTTATAAGAATTCATAACAACACAAACATTTTTATGGAAGACACATGAAGTATGATTACACACTGAAAATCAGGATAAATAAAAGTGGTGATAGAAGACAGAGGCACCGATAGAACATTGGACAGAAAAATAACTTAACTGTATCATGTATTGCATTAACAAAATGAACAGTAATTAGCAAATGATTCTCAATAACAATTCAGTTTTAAACTTCATATTCTCTAATCATAATACACCAATGTCAAGATTGTTTTGTAAATACCAACATTCATTTTTGCTTCCAAAAACAAACCAAATTTACAAACATGCAGAGAACCCTTCTGTAAATATAGAGGGAAATAATTTTGAGGAAATGGAATATAATAAAGAAAATGATAGACTAAGCTCTTGGATAGACTTGGATAGAAAATATTCTCAACTAAACACTGACTAATGTAACTAAACAGCACAACAGAAAGATCTGTCCCTATGACAAACATGACTACATTCCAGGGATACAGGATGGTTCAACATATGCAGGTGTATCAGTTAGTAAATGCTGCACAAAAATAGAATCAAGAATAGGACTATGTGATCATCCAAATATGTGCAGATAGGGCTCCTCCCAAAGTCCAGCACAATTCAGATTTAACATTTAAAACAAACACAACCTGACAAAATAGAAGGAACACATCCTGATTGATAAGATTTTAAGTTTATTGTACCAGCCTTTTCACTTTAATTTTTTTCCTATGGCAATTCTATTGACAACATTGTACTATATGAAAATAAACTCAAAAAGTTTCCATGAAACTTCTCAGAGGTCAGTCGTATGTGGTGGTGCACATTTTAAATCAAAACTCTTGGAGAGAGGCTCAGGCAAAACCTTCTAAGTTTATGGCCATTCTGGCATACATAGAGAGTAAAAATGAGTGAGGGTTGCATGAGAGAAGCTCCCTCTAAAGAAATGAGAAGAAATTGGACATGGATGATATTTTTAGTTCCATCCGTTTGCCTGAAAATATCATGATGTCATTGTTTTGTTTTTTGTTTTTTTGTTTTTTTTTTCTGCTAAGTAATACTCAATTGTGTAAATGTACCACATTATCTTTATGTATTCTTTGGACAAGGGGAATCATCCTGAGCAATGTAACTCAGACCCTGATACACAAACAAATTATGTCCTCATTTAAAGTGGATATTAAATAGAAAGCAAATGAAAACCAGGCTCTGCTACACTCCACAGCCTCAGAGAAGCTAGGTAACAAGGAAGACATTAAGAGGGACATATGAATCACCCCAGGAAGGGGAAATTGATGAGATCTCCTGGGTAAGCTAGGGGTAAAGGGAAGAGGAAAGAAGATGGGGAATGGAGACACAAGGAGCTGGGATGGTCCAGTTGGGGGAGGAATGTTGAAGGACAGCAACAAAAGAGACATATTGATAGAGTGGGGCATTATGGCATTGTGGGGTTAGGGAGAAACATGGTGCCAAAGAAACTCCTAGGATTTCCCAACAAAGACCACAGCAAAGACCCCTAGAAAAGGTGCCTGAACTGGCCTTTTCCTGAAATCAGATTTTTGATTATCTTAATTCTTTCATAGAATCTTCATCCAATAACTATAGAAGCAGATGCAGAGATTCATAGTCAAGCACCGGGCCAAGCTCTGGCAGTCCAGTTATAGAGGTAGAGGGATTATTTAAGCAAGTAGGGTCAAGATAATGACAGGGCAACACACAGAGAAAGCTGACCCAAGCAGTACGAGCTTAGGGTCTCTAAAACTACAGCTAGGGGTCCTCCATGGTACCTGCCTAGGCCCCTTGCATGTGGGTGATAATGATGTAGCTGAGTCTGTTTGTAGCCATTTCAGCAAGACCAAGATCTGTCCTGGTACACCAGATGGATTTGGAACATATAGCCTACGGTGGGATTAATTGCCCAGCCTTGATGCGGGGGTGGGGGAGAACTTGGTCCTGCCTCAACTTGGTATACCATGCATTGTTGACACCCGTGGGAGTTCTTACCCTTTCTGAGGAGTAGATAGGGTGGATGAAAGGAGGTGCAAAAAAGGAACAGGATGAATGGAGAGAGAGGCAATTGTTATTGGTAAGTAAAATAAATATTTTCTTATAAAAGAAATTGGAGAAGGATGTACATTTTCAATACTCTCCTTGAAAATCATCCTTAATCTTAGCAAATACAAGAAGAAATGGTTGGGTTGGGGATTTATCTTAGTGGTACAGTGCTTACCTAGCCAGTAAAAGGCCCTGGGTTCAATCCTCAGCTCAAAAATCAAAACAAACAAACAAGTAAAAATGTTATACATGAAATACAGAAATAAGGGAATAAATGCATCCACTGGTAGCATACACCTTTAATCCTAGCATTCAGGAGGCAGGAGAGGCAGATCTCTGTGTGATCTCAGTTAGCCTACTCTATATATGTAGTTGAGGTATACCACCAATACATTGTGACACCATGTTTCAAGAAAACCAAAACAAAAAAGGAATATTTATAGGTAATCATATTATGTAAAAAGTGAAAGAGGCCATGCATAAAGACACTGTGATTTTAATACAGAACTCAATACTGAATTAAGAAAAATGAGTGTGCAACAAGAAGCAGGTGTCTAAAAAGTAAGTAGATCACTATCACCAGGTTTTGTTTATACAAATTTTTTGTAATATAAATTTTAAGAAATCCTTTCATTAACTTAAACTATTTAACTTTTATTCCAGTTCCCCAAATACTTGCAGCCTTTGTAAGGTACTTTGACATCAGGAAACATTCCACCATCATGCTCCATACATACCAACCCATCACTTCTTCACCACAAATGCACCAGGCTCTGCCTGTTTAGCTGTTTTTTTCTTTTACACTTTGTTTGTCATGCTTTGCAGTGGTATTTATTGGAGTTCTTGTTTCCTGTCAGACATTTGAAGACATATTTCCCCTGTTTCAGATCTTCATTTATCCTAGCTTGCTGCACTGTTGCTGTGACTATACACTGACCATAAGCAAACTGAGGGGAATGGTTGATTAGGCTCATGGGTTACAGTAAAGGGAAGACAATGTTGAAATCTGGAGCCTGCAATTAAACTCTGAAGGAACACTGCTTACTGGCTTGCTCTGCTTGACCTCTCAAATAGCCCTGCTTAGAGACAGCACTGCCCATTGTACCTGGCATGTTACCTGTGCCCACCAGGCTCTGCATCCTTGCAGTTTTGCAGCTGCTTAGATCCAAAAAACACACAGAGGGCTTATATTAATTATGAACTGTATGGCCTATTTGTTCAGGATGCTCGCTAGCTAGATCTTACATCTTAAATAAACCAATTTCTATAATGTACTTTGCCACATGGGTTTTTGGGTTACTGGTATCTATTTCATATCACTATGGACTAGACACTCCTACATCAATTACCCATTTTTAAAATGCATAAATAATAGGACGGAAGGCTAGTCATTGGAGAGAGATATTTCAGTTAGGGTTTCTTCTAACATTTCAATAAAAAATTTGTCAAGGTGATGAAAATTAACTAGAAAGATCACTTTGCACTCTATGGTGTTTGTCCACAGCAAACAACCCATCCTTATTCCTAAATTTCTAAGATTGGGAAGCTACTCAAATTACATCAGATTGTTTTCATAAATTTGCTTGTTGGGCATTTTAACATACAGTAAATTTAATGTGATCACTCATTTGGTGTATGTAAAATAAGCTTATCAATATTTCACCATGCTAATATAGCATAGTTAGGGAAGGAATAGTTAAAACTACAGATATTAGCATGTGTCTAATTTTCCTCAGATGCCACCCTCTGTGTGCAGTGTTGATTGTGGTTGGGGATTCAGAAAATTCCATCAGGAGGGAAGTGCAGCCTGCTGTTTTGATTGCATCCCCTGCCCAGAAAACGAAGTTTCTAATGAGACAAGTGAGTGATTTCTGCTGACATAAATCCTTCACATAGATCATTCTCTCCCAAACACACTGGAATGGTCAAAGGTTCTAAAAGACCACTGCACAAATAAACCACATCACTTTCCCAATTTAGTTTTTATAGGACTAGTATCATTAACAATGCCACTTTGAGTAACATGTTATGCCATGACATATATATTTGACTCATTGAAAATCCATTGTAGATGAAATTTGTTCAAAGGAAAAATTTTGATAATCAAACCATAATGTGACCAATTTCTACACAGTGTCTTAAGTAGTTATTAGTCATCACTTTAACTACATGTGGGTTAGATTCCAGTCATGAATCTTTAATAATATTTATTCTTTTGTATTTCCATATTTATATGTGTGCTTACATAGGTAAGGTACCATTTATAGGTACCATGTACATGAAGGAAATCAAGTGAGAACAGACTAGGGTATCAGATCAATTGAGCTCATTTATGTGGGTACTAGAATACCAATCTAAATCCTCTGTAAGGTTAAAGAAGAGTATAAATAATTTCTTGTAAAATTATAAGAAATTTTCACTATGATAAAAAAGATGTCAAGCATTATCCAGGGAGCCCCCTTTTCAGATGTTCAATGTGATTTGAAATCTAGGGAATTGTGGATAAGTGTTGGCACATAATATAGAAAATATTGAGTCCTATACTCAATTTGTTTATATACAGCACACAGTTAATAATTTCCAAAAGTAGAAGATTAACATGGTTTTATATGAAAGCAACTAGCTACAGTTACCCAAATGGTGTTGTCACCTACCCAGCCCATGTTAGTCAAATGAGTATTTGTTTAGAGTTGGTTAGAGAACAATGGCAGATACATAGGTTTTCACTCATATTCCCTGACATCGTATATAATGAAAGACCTTGGAAGATTTTATGCCATTAAGATGATTCAGAAATTAAATCCCTTGTTACTAAAGCTGATGATGAGTTCATCCCTAGGACCCATATAGTAGGAAGTGGTTTCCAACCCCTAAAGGTTGTGTTCTTATCTCTATGCACTCACACATAAAATATACTCCTCTTTAATCACACAAACTTTAATGAAATTGTTTTAAATATGAAAACATATAGGAGTAAAGGGTATTTACAACAATAAATACAACAATAATTAACTAAAAATATTTTTATTATTCCTTATATTATGTGTATGTATGTGAGATGAGTGGTTATGTATACACAATTGCAGGTGCATGTGAGAAGCATCCAAGGCCCCTGTATTTAGAGTTACATCCAGTTGTGAGACACCCAAGATGGGTTGTTGGAACTGAATACATTTCTTCTGCAGGAGAAGCACATTCTTCTCACAACTGAGACAAATTCCCATTCCAAAAAAACATTAACCAATAACATGGGTCCATAAATGCATTGTTCTAGATAAAAAGACTTGAAACCTAGAAGCACTTCATCACTCTATTCAATTATCCAATGATTCAGAGCAAGTGTATTCTCAATTGACAAACTTTCCCTAGTGGAGATTACAACTTATGGATAGGATATTAGTTCTCCAAACAAACCTTCTGTGCTATCATTCTTGCATGAGTGTCCTTCTTTTATTGTGAGCATTGTGTAATCAGTATCTACTTCACACTTGAGTACACTAACATAATCTGAGACTCACATAGATGGAAATCAGTGAAAGAGGAAGAAAGGAGGCTGGCTGTTCCCAAATGTAATAGAATCAAGAAGAAGGGCTTGTTAATGCTATTTATGTGCAGAGGTTTCTACCTTCAGGAGGGAGTTACTGTTTCTTATGAACAAGACTCAGGGATAAACATTTCTACTGCCATAAGATGACACAACTAGGAACATATTTATTTGATTTATTTTTTTTTGCATTTTACAACATAGAATTATATTTATGGAACATTCTTCTCTCATTCTCCCATTTTCCTCATATAAACCCTTCCTCTCATATTTGTGCTCTGTTGTTACTTTTTTATGTACACACACACACACACACACACACACACACACATTACTTATCCTGAAGGGACTCTAGTGAGGATGATTAGGGCAAATATGGCTCTAGCAAGTCCTGCCCTATTCCCCCCATTCCCTTTGCCTTGCTAAAATCCATTAGATACCACTGATAGATTGAATGAAATTGGCCCCTTCAGAGGGTGTGGGCTTGTTGTTGAAGGTGTAGTCTTATTGGAGGAAGTGTGTCATTGTGGATGCAGAATTCAAGGACCATTAAATGCTTAAGCCATACTCAAAGAGACAACTTACTTTATGTTTCTTATTGCCTATGGATCAAAATATGCAAAATGCTCAGCTTCTACTCCAGCACTTCTTTTGCTTGCCTAGCAATATGGTCCACCATGATTAAAATGGACTGAGCCTCTGAACTATAAGCCACACATTTAAATGTTTTCTTTCATAACCACTACTATGGTCATGGTTCTCTTTATAGCAAGCAATAGGAACCCTAAATGAGGCTACATTCCTCAAGATACCCAACAGGGTCTATTCCCTTATTTGGCACTTCCTCCTACTAATGCTGACTATCAAGGTCCAGCTACCAAAATATTGAAGTACAACTAGCAAAACTCCCTTTTGGGCCTCCTTATAAATCAAAATTAAACACTTCATCCTAACATGGGGTTCCCATTTTTCCTTTATAAACTGTCAATTTCCTAAAGGACTCTCTATTCAGAGGCAGTTCTTTGTCCTCCCTGTCCTAAAACCATTTCCCCATCTCTCTTGGTTTTCACCATTCTCTGTCATTCCCTGTCTCTTGTTTTTGCTTCCTATTTCCTGGCCATTGTCCTCTGGTACAAATAAATATACTTTGCATTGAGAATGTGGTCTTGACATGTCATGTGCAGACTGCAAGCGTCCCTACTGATTCTGTTTAGTATTTCTTCGAAGTCAATATGTTTGGGATGGTAAATTGAAACTAGAAAGTATATCACAGGAATTGTCCAAATAGAAAACATAGTCTCCATCAATTACATTAACAGCTGTCATAAAACAGACAGAAAGACATTAGGAGGTACTACAACCATGGGAACTGATACTATAAAATAAATTCTGTGCAAAATAATGGTTAATGATTTTACCCTTTGTCAATTCACCAGACTAAGTCCTTTCATCATAGTGCTCAGAATGTACTTAAAATACCTGTGATAATATAGCAAATAGCATCATCAACACACAGTTAAATAGAAAACATAATAATCTTTTGATTTCATTCCTCATAAAAAAAATGAATGACTATATTGCAATGGACGCATTGTTATGCAGCAATGTCCATCAACTACAACCTCAGAAACAAATGTAGATTTTGCAATGCTTCTTCAACACACTTCTTTGAAATATCCTGTTAATAAATGGTTGAAGCTGCACTAATCATACTTTTCTTTCTCCATCAGATATGGATAAATGTGTGAGGTGTCCAGAGGACCAGTATGCCAACAGAGAGCAGGACCAGTGCATTCACAAAGCCGTGATCTTTCTGAACTACAAAGATCCCTTGGGGTTAGCTCTTGCCTTAATGGCCTTGTGGCTCTCTGCATTCACAGTTCTGGTTCTTGGGATCTTTGTCAAGCACCATGACACTCCCCTTGTGAAGGCCAACAACCGGAAACTTAGTTATATATTGCTCATCTCACTCATCTTGTGTTTCTTGTGCCCCTTGCTCTTCATTGGTCAACCCATCTCAAGTACCTGTGTCCTGCAGCAAATCACATTTGGAGTTGTATTCACTGTGGCTGTTTCCACTGTGTTGGCCAAAACAGTGACTGTGCTGCTGGCCTTCATAGTCACTGCCCCTGGAAGGATGAGATACTTTCTGGTATTGGGGGCACCCAACTATATAATAGCCATCTGTACCCTCATCAAAATTATTCTCTGTGCAATTTGGCTTCGAGTTTCTCCTCCCTCTATTGACATTGACATGCACTCTGTGCATGGCCAAATCATCATTGTCTGCAATAAGGGCTCAATTACTGCATTTTACTGTGTCTTGGGGTAACATGGCTCCCTTGCATTAGGGAGCTTCATTGTGGCTTTCTTGGCCAGGAATCTCCCTGACAAATTCAATGAAGCCAAGTTGCTAACCTTCAGCATGCTGCTGTTCTGCAGTGTCTGGGTCACCTTTCTCCCTGTCTACCACAGCACCAAGGGCAAGGTCATGGTTGTTGTGGAGGTCTTCTCCATCTTGGTCTCCAGTGCAGGCCTGCTGGGATGTATCTTTATTCCCAAGTGCTACATAATATTGTTTAAACCAGAGAGAAATTCTCTTGAAAAGATAAGGGAGAAAACATCTTCCTGAACACTCATTTCATAACTTTTTACTGATAACTGTAGTGCTGGTACAGAACCAGCTACTCTGATACAATGTGAGGTGGATGCATTAGCTAGTGATTCCCATTGCTTCTTCTAAAGATTATGTCAAGAAACACCATGTATGCTACTTTTCTGTACATCCTGGCCTAAAATCTTCCATTTAGCCTCTTATTATACAAGACCTTGTTCTTGGATATTAGCACATGGGGGATGTATTCTTTTGTTTCTCTTATTCAAAAATAGACTTGAAATAAACTCTGAGTAATTCTTTTGATATCTGAGTGAATGTTTATCTTTGAATGTAAAATAAAACTAGGGAAAATTTGTGGTAAAGTGAATGAATGTTTTCAGATGATGAAACTCATTTTCCCCTTGCAGAGGAAGACAGGAGAAACCTGTTGTATCCTGGAAGTTAGAAGAGTAAAACTTACAATACAGGAAGTTGTTTTGTTAAATAGATGGAAAGAATATTGAGAAATATGGAGAGATATCTCAGCATTTACAATCATGTGTAGCTTTATCAGAGGAAATGGTTTCACTAACCTATCCATACATCTTACAGTCCACAGCCTCCTATGGACTTGAAACCCTCTTCTGTATTCCAAAAATACCTACACACATATGAAAATGATAACACACTCAAAAAGCAAAAACACAAAACTGAAATTAAATGAATTTTTTAAGTTGAATTTTACATAGCACTATAGTGCAACACTTTTTTTCTTTGTTTTCTCATTCGTTGAAAATGGACTTTCTTTCATATCATGTCCCATAACTAAGTTCCACCTCCCTCTGCTCCTCCCCACATCCCTTCCAGTCTGAATCCTCCTCATATCTATCATAATTTAAAAACAGACAGGTTTCTATGGGATAATAATAAAAATATACTAAGATAAAGACTATCTAACACATTGGAATTGGTCAAAATCGGCAAACTGAAGGAAAACAGCCCAAGAGAATGCATGGAAATCTGACCCATGTGTTTTCATAATCAGGATTTCCATAAAAATCATATCTATATCTATACCTATATCTATAACTATCTATCTATCTATCTATCTATCTATATATATATATATATATATATTTGTGTGTGTGAGAGTATACATATATATATATATATGTGTGTGTGTGTATACATATATATGTATTTGTACACTTAAAATACATTATGAATATATAAAATAGTATATATATACATAGATATACGTGTGTGTGTATGTGTCTGTGTGTATTTGCTAAAAAAACTGCGAAAAGAGGGAACTCTGACTTGAGACAAGGACTTACTTCCAAAAATTAGATTGACTGAATTGTCTGTTTTCATCTACTTCTGGGCATTCGGTATACAATTAAAAGTCGTATAATTCCTTATTGAGACTCCTTTTGAGCAAAGTAAATTCCCATTAGCTGGTGGTTATCAACTCAAATTTGCTTCTGAATTAGGGAGGAGGCTTCTGTTCATTCTACTTTCAGGTCTTGGACCCCAAATGGGAAAACATCTATGTAGATACTGTTCCTATACCCTCAGGTCCTGTGATTTCTTTTGTATATCAATGCCATTTATTTAGAAGATCTTTTTTCTCTGGTGTCCTGAATGCCCTCTGGATTTCATACTCTTTGTACATATGCATTCATGCTATTCTCTGTGCCTTGTAAGGAGATATGTGAAGGAGACAGCCCTTTTAAATTTCTCACTAGAATATCTGGCTGTTAATTTCTATATTCATTATTGTCTGTTTCAGAATCAAGATTATCTGATGATTATTTAACAAGGCCTTGATCTAAGAGTATAACACAATGCAATTACATGATATTGTATTGCTTTTTTAAAATATGTATTTATTTATTATGTATACAGAAGAGGGCACCAGATCTAATAATGGATTGTTGTGAGCCACCATGTGATTGCTGGGAATTGAACTCATGACATATGGAAGAGCAGCAAGGCCTCTTAACCTCTGAGCCTTCCCTCCAGCCCTTGTATTGCTTTGTAAAGAACTGTAGCATTTGTTTGTACTGTAGGTAACTGGGATATCTAGTCTCTGATTTTTTTCACCCAAACTGATTATTTATGCAGTCAAATCAGATATTGGTTGCATACTCTTACAAATTTGTACAAGCATTTCCCTAGCTATCTTTCAGGCAGGACATCATTTTAGATCAAAGGCTTTTTGGATGTGTTTGTATTTACATTTATCGTTTGTTAATGGCCAGAGTACATTTCAGTACCAAAGATACAAGAATACTGTGTGAAATCTCAATGAAGGCACAAAATCAACTTCTGCATGTTCAATCTGTTGTGAAGGTGAAGCTGTGAAGGTCTTATTAATTGGTCCTTGCCACCAGTCTGTGGAGAACAACCTATAATCCTCAGCAAAGCCTGGGTTGTTTGGTGACTCCTATGGGATCCCTATAAGCAACAATATAATTAGATGTGACCCAACTTCATTTTGTGATGAAATGGCCAGTTGGGTCTCTGTCTCCCTTATTATTCAGTGAATTTACTTAGATCCCCTTTAGGCATGTGTAAAATTTAGAAAGCTTCTACTGTATTAGGTTTACACCATGCTCCTCAAGTGGCCTTTAATTTTAGCCACCTTTCTACACATTTCCTCACTCTTCCTTCCTGCCAGACCTCTCCACATTTGATCTTCAAAGTAGATTTGATTTGCATTTTCCTGGTAGCTAAAGATATTGAACATTCTTAAGTATTGCTCAGCCATGTGTGCTTCATCTTCTGAGAACTCTTAGTTGTGTACCTTTTCAAAATTGAGCTAACTTTTTTCTTGTTCAGATTTTACATTCTTTTAGATTCTAGATATACTAATCCTTTAATCCCAGGATCCCAAAAGTATTTGTTAAGCTGTTTTGTCTTTTCCATTAGTGTTTTTTAAATCAATGTCCATGCTAAGCTTGCTATAGCTGTGCAATCTGATTATGAGTTTTCTACCCCACTGAAAGATTTGTTTACTGTAGTGTCAGTATGATGATCCTCTGTGACTATATCAATAATGTGTAATGGAATATAAAGATGATGATACCTCCAGCTTTGTTCTTTTTGTTGTCCATTGCTTGATCCATCCATCTATTTGAATTTTAGGTATTTTTTCATAGTTCCATTTTGTCTTTATAATATAATGGAATTTTGATGAACATTGTGCATAATATCAGCATATTGTTCATTATATAGACAATATTATTCACACAATATTAATTATCAATCCAGAAGCATTGAAGATAGATTCCGTCTTTCAGTGTCTGTTGGTTTCGTTCCTTGGTGTTAAAAATGTTCATCATGAAGATGCTTAACATCCTTGGTAATGTTTATTTCCAGGTACTTAATGTTTTAGAGGTTACTACAATGGAGTTGCTTCCTTGATACATTACTCAGTATGATCCTTTCTGTTATATGGAAGAACAATTAAATTTGTGTAGTGATTTTACAATCTGCTACCCTCCAGAGAATAATCATCAAATGGAAGAATTTTCACAGCTTATATTTAGGGCCTCATGTATGTGTACAAAATCATTAGCACATATAGATAATGTGATTCCCTTTCTTTCCCAATGACTTGTTACTCTAGAAGAATACAAAAAGTCCTATTCTTTTTTCAGGGGAATGTGTATTTTTATCCTTTGTTGTTTTATAGGAAAGACTCTCAGTTTTCTATTTTTTTTTTAATTCTTGACATACATTTGTCATATGTTCTTTCATGCTGTCCTAATATTTTCTTCTATGCTGAGTATTTTAGTGAAAGTGAAGAATTCTAGAAATGTTTTCTTCACATGTCAAGATAATTATATAATTTATGACCTTGAATATTAAAGCAATTTATTAAGCTTTAATTTTTCGAAGTTACTACCTTGCAATTCCTGTTTTTCTTGGTAATATTATTTCATTCTCAGGTCTCTGAGGGAATTGAAGATTATAAAGGTGTAGTTTCAGTTTTCCTTATTAAATATTTCAGAAAAGAAACTCACAAAAACTTATAAAATGTATAAAATGTATAAAATGTATAAAATGTTTTGAAAGTTATCATAAGTTAGTTTTCTATTAGTAATACAAGATAGGATATAAAGCGAATTAGGTGCATTTGGAGTCACCAATTAAGATAGATAATGGAATATTTTCTCTGAATTTGTCCAATGCAAATTGACTAGACATTGTTGATGTATTTACTGCTTGTATATATGTATATAGTTGTTGTACTTATTGTATATAGTTTTTCTTACTTATAACTTTTTTATTTTTTATTAGACCAAAAAGGGGAAATACGGTGATATTTTGTGCTAATACATGGTGATATTTTATTTGTGATTTAATAAATAAATCTTGCCTGGAGATCAGAAGAAAAAGGTAGCAACTATAAGTAAACACAGAATTCATGCAATGGTAGCATATACCTTTAATCCTATCACTTTGGAGGCAGGAATCTGTCTGGATGCCTATGAGTTCAAGGCCACTCTAGAGAACAGATCCAAGCATGGTGACACACACCTTCAATCCCAGACCATCCACAGAGGTCTGGAACTCTGTACAGATATACAGGAAGTGACAGAGCTGGGCAGAAAGAAACAGTGATGTAGCTTGACTAAGAGAACCAATGAGAGAACAGACCAGAAAGGTACATATGCATGAGTAGACAGGAATTAGCTCCTTTTGGAATCTGTAAATTTGGTGAGATGAGTTTGGTTGGTGGCTTGTCCCATTCTTCTGAAATCTCTCTGGCTTTAATTCCAAATTATGGCTCTGTGTTTTTTATTTACTAAGAGCACTTAGAAATTCACCAACAACAACCCAATTGGCATTTAATAATAATCATAAATCCTATCCTTTAAAAAAAATTTTTCAAACATTCTTATACGTATATTTGTGTTTTAATTTTACATATCTGCCATGGGTTCCCCTGTCCTTCCCCCTCCAGGCTCTGCCCCACCTTCCACCTAGCACCTCCCCCCCACCATTCCCATCTCCTACAGGGCAAAGATTCCCCTGGGGATTTAGCTCAACCTGGAAGATTCAGTACAGGCAAGTCAGACCTCTCCTTCCAGGCTGAGAAAAGTTTCCCACATAACCACGAGGTTCCAAACACCCAGCTCATGCACTAAGGACAGGTCCAGGTCCCACTGTCTGGGTGCCTCCAAAACAGTTCAAGCTATTAAAGTGGCTCACTTATCCTAATGCCTGATCCAGCAGGCGGCTCCACAGCATTTGGTTCATAATTCATGTGTTTCCATTAGTTTGGCTATTTTACCCTGTGCTTTTTCCAATCTTGGTCTCAACAATTCTTGCTCATACAATCCCTTCTCTTTCTCGCCAATTGGACTCCTGGAGCTCCATCTGGGGCCTGGTCAAGGATCTCTGTTTCCAAGATCCAGCTATACCACTCTTGGGCATATGAACAAGGAATGCTCAATCATACCACAAGGGCATTTGCTCAGCTTTGTTCATAACAGCATTGTTGGTAATATCCAGAACCTGGAAACAACCTAGATGCCCTTCAACTGAAGAATAGATAAGGAAAATGTGGTACATATACACAATGGAGTACTACTCAGCAGGGAAAAAATTGACATCATGAGGGTTGTAGGCAAAAGGGTAGATCTAGAAAAAATCATCCTGAGTGAGGTAACCCAGACTCAAAAAGACACACATGGTATGTACTCACTCATAGGAGGATACCAGATGTAAAACAAAGATGACTAGACTGCTACTCACAATTCCAGGGAGGTCACCTAGAAAACAGTACCCTAGAAAAGACACAAGGATCGCCCAATCACAGAAAAATGGATGAGATCTACATGGAAAATCTGGACGTGAGTGGGGATATTGAAAGGCAAATTTCGAGGGAAAGAGACCATAGGGGATCAGGAGATCCCAGCTGGATAAAGAACAGAAAGGGAGAAGAATGAATAACAGACCTAGATAAGTGAAGACCACATGAGAACAGAAAGAAGCAAAATGCTGGAGAAGCCCCCAGAAATCCACAATGATACCTCCACTGTAGACTACTGGCAATGGTCGAAAGAAAGCCCAAACTGACCTAGTATGGTGATCGGATGACCAAACACCCTAACTGTTGTGCTAGAACTCTCATCCAATAACTGCTGGAAGTGGATAAAGCCAGTTCTTATGATTCAAAGCTATATTCTTGTCTCTATGGTTACTGCATGCTTATTAGAAAACATTATACAGGAAATGAAAGTAAAATATTTTCAGATGAGAACACTACCCATTAGAAACTGTGACCAGGAATATCTATACTACAAAAATAAATCTTTTGTAGTCTTTGGTAGTTCTTATTATAAAACATTTATATTAGGACTCATGACTTCCTTAAATAGAAATTTGAGAAATTCAGGGAGTTTTGATGGTCAGATCATCTAAAATTTATACACACTACATGAGATCTATTTGCCAAGTTGTTCTTCCCACATCAATTCCATAATTGTGTCTTTTCTGGTACACTTAAATTTGAAGTTTCTTATGTCATATGCATGAAGAGAGCCCTGTTCATCACTTCTAATATCTCATGCTTCCTCTGTAGATTTTTTCCAATGTTGACATCTTAAGAACCTATTGAAAAGTGAAATCTCAGTGCATAGTCTTTGTAATACTTTTCTATATTTAAAAAATATTAGGTAACTTGAGTTGTGTGTTTGTGTGTATATGTGGTTATGTGCACATGTGAGTTGAGAAAATTCTGAAGTCCCAAAGAAGCCATCTGAGCCTTTCAAGTTACTGATACAAGTGGTTGTGAAGAGCATTTTGTTGAGGATACATATGAGGACCTCTGTAATAGAAATATGTGATATTAACTAGAGATATCAATTTAGCTTCTGTAATGTTATTTCTACCTGTTTACCAAAACATACCACTCTCTTCTAAATTCTTCTGTTCTAACTCTTAGGAAGCAAAAGAATTCTCTTCCTATCTTCTTGAAAGAAGTTATAGTTGTAGCTAGAGTTTTCCTGGTCTTGCCTGTTCCATGGTCTGGACAAATCTCTCTCATTCACCAGGCCCACAGCTACTCAGATCCAACCAAACAAACACACAGAGACTTATATTGCTTACAAACTGTATGGTGGTGGCAGGCTTCTTGCAATCAAGTTCTTCTATCTTAAATTAACCCATTTCTATTAATCAATACCTTGCCATATGGCTCATGGCTCACCAGCATCTTCACATGTTGCTTGTCATGGCAGTGGCTGGCAGCATCTCTCTGCCTCAGCCTTCCACTTCCCAGAATCCTCCTCTCTGCCTGTCCTACCTATACTTCATGCCTGGCTACTTGCCAATCAGTGTTTTATTTATTAACCAATCAGAGCAACACATTTATCATACAGATGTAGCAGGAATCTTAACAGGTCTTATTAAGAATAAACCTGAGGCCAGTTATTTGAATGAATGCTGGAAGATCAGAAAGACAAAACAAGCCACAGCCACATCATTTGCCTGTTCCTCAGCTGGTCTTGTTTCCTTAGACAATTACTAGTTTTAAATACTTTACATTGGATTGGATTGTTTTATATTATATGCAATATATGTGTGTGTGTGTGTGTGTGTGTGAATATACCATACATATTTCTAATCTTGTTGAGATATTGTATTTATACCATTCATTTAACAATGTAATGCAATTTGATAATCCTTGAATTTTAATATTACCAACTATTAGGATATATAGAAATGAAAGTTACTGATTAGACATTACAATCGAACTTGTAGTCATATTCTCCAAGATCAAACAGATATATTTTAGATAGACAGGACATCTTCAAACCCTTCAGAGATCTACAGAATATGGCATTTAAAATATTCTAATAACTTAGAATTTTTTTCTTCTTTGTTATGTCTATGAGACATGTCAGTTCCTGGCATTACCATTCTACTTCAGAGAAAATATGGGCATTGAAGAAACTGCATATGGAGTTAACTTTCATTGTGACAAATGTTAGCTACTAGACAACAAAGCATCCTCGAATCAACTGATGACAAACAGGACAGAAAGGGCATGAAACAAAGAACTACCTATTATTGCCAAAAACAAGTGTGGTTGTGGCTTAACAAAAGGCATCTTCTGAAGCCAGGACAATATATATGGCACCATCCCTGAAGTGAGTGGCCTTTGCAATCTGCAAAAGGTACTGTGACCTTTTCTTTGAAGGCAGTTGAAAAGGCAGTGGGCCAATGGCTTCTGAGGTGCAGTGGTACAGCAGATGAAACAGTTATTCTTGAAGAATAACTAAGTTCACCCCTCTCAACACTAGACTGGCATTTAATAGAGGGATGTGGAGAAGAACGGGATGCCAAGATGAAGCCACATATACACAGCCAAGAAAAATGGACAGCTGAAAACAAAAACAAAAACAAAAAAACAAACAAAACCAAAACAAAAAAATCAACAATTTCCAGAATTTAACATCCTGAATCATGACATGACTCTAATGGAATTCAGGTGTTTCTGGTACACAGACTGCTCTCACCAAATGTGACTTCAAACTGTTGACCTTGTATACATCCTAGTTCACAAAAGAGTCTGTCAGATATGCTAAGCCTATAGGCTGAAGATGATGCCCCAACACTGCAGAGAAACCTCAGGTGACTCTCCAGGCAGCTGGCCGTTCCTGTCAACTCACATTTTTTTGGAAGCTGCTTGCATGCATTTCCTATTTTTATTTTTATTAGGTAAATAGTATTTCCTTCTTTGGTCTCTGAGGCAGTTGAAGATCAGTTAGTTATAGTTACAGTTTTCCTTGTTAAGAATATCAGAAAAGAAACTCACTAGAGGTGTAAGTGTATAGATTTGAGAGATATTATAAGACAGTTCTGTTAGTAATAAAAGTTAGGATAGAAAGTGAATCATGTACATTTTGGACTTACCAAAATAGGATAGATAATGGAATATTTTCTCTGAATTTGTCAAATACAAATGGACGAGATTTTTTTTAGGTATTTAATGTTTATATATATGGTATAAAGTTATTGTACATTTGTATATAGTTTTTCTTAAATTAGTTAATTTTCTTCCTTCTTTCTTTTTATTAGAAAAGAAAAGGAGAAATATAGTGATATTTTATTTGTACTGAAATGTAATTTTAATTGTATATTAATAAAGTTGCCTTGGGGTCAGAGCAAGCCATAGCAGAAGCTGGGCTGTGGTGGTGCATGCTTTTAATCCCAGCACATGGAAGGCAGAGCTAGGCAAGATCTCTATGTGTTCAGGATGTAGCCAGCATGCCGACACATGCCTTTAATCTCAATACCAACCATAGAAGACCTGGAGGTCTGTACAGACAGGCAGTGACAAGGAGGTCATGTGGCTGGGTTTACAACCAATGAGTAGGCAGAACAGAAAGTCTATATAAAATACAGGACACAGGAAGTAGGTCTCTTGTGGAGAGAAAATACAGAACAGCATTAAAGGGTAAGGATTTCAGCTCTCAGCTATTGCTCTGACCTCTTGGCTTTTAATCTGCAACTGGCTCTGTGTTTCTTATTTAACAAGATGGTTACATCTACATACAGATCATTCCACAGCATATAGTGCTTTACTCGCATTGACAAAATTTTCACTGTTTAACAAATATCCTGTCTTGTTCTCTCACCCCTCAACTGAATCATAGTCAAGCATTCACTCAGATATTAAAATAAGAAGTTTGAATTTACTTTGAACACTTGTGTATTTTAGAGCAGAGTAGAGTATTCCAATCTACACTATTGCTGAATAGCTAGGTCTTATATATGGCTGAGTAGTTTATAAGAAACAATGCAGGAAACAATACTAGACAGGATATGCTTGGAAACATCATTAGAGAAAATAGTGAGAGTCATTCTAAAAAAGATAGGACTTGCAATGTAATCCAATATTTTTTGTCTATGTACCAACTATTTATTTGCCAGTGAAAATTCATTATATACAAGTTCAGGAAGATGATTTCTCTCTGATACTTTGAGGACAATGTCTGTCTATTCATAACAAAATTGTGAAGCCCTTGGGGATAAAGATGCATCCAAGCCCCGGAGCTCCCATTGGGACAAGATATGGAGACCCAAGCCAATTCCTGAGACTTATAAACCACTCGCAGCTTCCATCCTGCACCAGAACTCCAAACCCCCAGCTTCCATCCCTACATGGGGTTTACTCTTCTTGCTCTTGAACATTCCACTTCACATATCAAGTTCCATTAATCCTAGTTGCTTTTGGACAATGAAGCAGAGTGAAGACAAGGATGAAATATTTCAGTCATGTGCCTTTGTACTTGGCATAGTACCTGGGCCAGTGGAGATAACAGAGTTCATACAACCTTTCAAAGAAAGGTAAGTGCCTTATAATATCTACATAGATGACATCATGAATATTTCTGCAAATCAATAAACATCCCAAAATTCTATTAGAGATTTAATACCACTTTTTCTACTTTTAATTTGTCCAGAGAGTGTTTTGTTTTTCTCCCAGTTACCCTCTAGCTTCTAAGCCTTGAAGCTGAATAAAGAAAGGACTCCATACATTGTTGCATCCCGTGTGGTCTGCCTCTTCACAGTTTCCATATCACAATAACTGGTGATGTCTCATCAAAATGAACTTCATTCTATTTCAGTGGATGCCACTCTAACTGGGTAAAATAATTGGCCATAGAGTAGAGTCAACTGATGGACATGCCACCGATGTGTAGTTTTTAACACATTGCTAGGTCAAATGATATTTTTGGCACACTAGCTACAGAAAATTTTCACATAGACGTTCAGTTTCTCCACACTTCACTTATATGCATGTATCATCACTGGCCTTTAATTTCAAAGTCTATTTATTCATTCTTTCTTTACAGTAAAGAAGGATTGTATGGACTATAAATGATAGGTTTGCATTCTTTGAGAACTGTGGCTGTCCTTAATCGTGGTGACTGCTTCCTTCCCTAGTCATTTGCCTGAGAGACAGCTGTAGCATGTGATAATTGGCAGCAATTGACAGTAGGGATAGAGGTGTTGCCAGTAGCTCACCTTTACCATTATTTCATAAGCTGAGTCATATATATCTATGTGTGTGTGTGTGTGTGTGTGTGTGTGTGTGTGTGTGTGTGTGTATGTCTAATCTACTTATTCTCTGACACATCACATTTAACACTTTTATTTTTCATTAAGTAAATATATTCATTATATCTTTTTATTTTACCAATTTCAAGACTATCTACATTTTGTTTTTGTGTATATTTTATCTTTATTGGTTAGATGGTATGACTAGGAAGAAAGTGGAGTTATTATTCTTACCATAGACAAAAACAAAAACTGGTATCATTCTCTTCCAACAGACCTGTCACCCATTTTTTTTTTTTACATAAAACTCCATAATCTTTTTCATAAAATAAGTGAACAATACTTAAAAGGTAGTACATGCCCTTAATCTCTCCACTCATGACCTAAAGGAAGTGTATCCATGGAATTTGAGGTCCATTTAGTCTACAGTTTGAATCCATTCCCTACTTATTGACTAACTGAACATTAATATTACTCATACCCAAGATGAATACAGACATGAATTTTTACCAAATCCGTCTCTGGTATTTGAATTTATTTAAAAATAAATCCTTAAAAATGATTTTATGGCCACAAAAAATAAACCAGAAAGAAGAAAGATAAAGATTGTCAGGGTGGCATATGTCAGCTTTATTGTCCACTGAATATAAAGAACTGGAAGTAACAGAGCCAAATGTTGCCCAAACTATTGTGTATAATCTGACATTGGAGATTGCTTTACCCTATTCAGTTAAGTTCATAAGAAAATACTATAAAATCAATGGCTCACATATTATGTGTACTTTACATACTGCTCAATAATTTAAAAATGATATCACAAGAGTGTGAATTGTTGAATCCAAGATTGCAAAAGGCATATGGACAGATAGCCAGGCAAATGGAAGCACATGAATTGTGAACCAAAGGCTGTGGGGCCCCCAGCTGGATCAGGCCCTCTGGGTAAGTGAGACAATTGAATGCCTTGATCTGTTTGGGAGGCATCCAGTCTGTGGGACCAGGATCTGTCCTTAGTGCATGAGCTGGATGTTTGAAACCTTGGGCTTACTCACAGACACTTAGCTCATTCAGGAAGGAGGTTACAGGACCTGTCTGTACTGAATCCATCAGGTATAAATGAATCCCTAGGGGTGCCTTGATCTTGGAGGACATGGGAATAGATGGGAGTGGCTGGGGGGAATGTGGGGTTGGGGGCCGGAGGGGGGAGGACAGGGGAACCCATGGCTGATGCATAAAATTTAAAACACATAAAAAAATACAATCAGCTTCACTGTTTGGTCAAAGCCTTGTGCATTGTCTTTACCTTTTGGGAAAGTACTGATAAACCAGAGATATATAAGGCATTCTGTGGAAGATACTTATGGCTTGTTGTAATTATAGGACCTATATTCTCATGTACCTTTAAATGTTTTTGTAAGCTTCCATCCTTCTATGTCATCACAAAATCTCAACATATAAAAAGTATTTCAGTCTTTGGGGTTGCTTGGGAATACCATCCAGTACAGGATAATCCTTATATTGATTACACATGATTATCTGTTAATCTCTGTCTCTATTAATCACTGAATCCTTTTACAGAGGAGGAAATGACAACAATCAGTTTGCACTGGCCTTAGTTTTTCAGTGGATAAAGTCAACAGGCACCTGATCTTTTACCAAATATGTCTTTATCATTTGGATTTCTAGCAGGTGACTGTAAATGCATGTCAAAATAATACAATGTCATTCAATCTTCTGTAAAACATCGTTATAATACACCTAATTATAACTGTAATAATCTGGACATTTTTCAGTGGTGCTTTCAGGACCAAACTTCACAGACTCCCTAGTCATTGGGAAAGCAATGGACCTCTACAATTGTCAGCAGGTGAGATTTTATGTGGTAGTTTACAAGAAATCCTGTCTCTATTGGTGTCATATGGAGATGCCAAAAAGAGTATGAGGGAGAAACTGACCTTACAATTATGTCAAATGATATAGTTCAATGGTACTGTTAAGAAATTTCATGGGCCTTGCATATTTCTCTTTTTAAAGTATAGATAAGGGAATAAGTAATAGGTAAAGGGGTATTTAAGATGTCTTTGCAGAAAAGTGTGTTTAACAACTTACTTTAATGCTTGGTACTCATGGTTTTCCCTGTGTCCCAGGTCGTTCAACTTACCTTTGGACCCTTCCATCCTATCCTGAGTGATCATGAACAATTTCCTTATTTTATCAGATGGCCCCCAAGGACACATATCTAGCTCTGGCCATGATTTCTCATGATTCACTTCAACTGGAACTGGATTGGGCTGACAATCTCAGACAATGATCATGGTATCCAGTTTCTCTCATATTTGAGAAGAGAGATGGAAGAAAATACAGTCTGCTTTGCCTTTGTAAACATGATTCCAGTCAATATACACTTATATGTGTCAAGAGTTGAAACATATTATAAGCATAACATGACTTCATCTTCAAATGTTATCATTTATGGTGTTATCATTTATAGCTTTGAGGTATATAATATGGGAATCTCAAGACATGTAGAAAATATGGGTCACCACCTCACAGTGGGATGTCTCTATAAGTAAGAGTGACTTCACATTTGACTCATCTCAAAGGACTCTAGGTTTTGCACATCATCATGCTGAGATTTCTGGTTTAAAAAATTTTCTCCAGACATTGAGCCCTCTCACCACAATCAAGTACCTGGCATGTCTGGAGTGGATGAACTTTAACTGTGAAGGCTCAGCTTCTAATTGTAAGACATTGAAGAATTGCTCATCCAACGCTTCATTGCAATGGCTAATGGGACAGACTTTTTTTTTGTTCCCCTGTGCTCCCCCTTCCCGCCCCCATCTCCACCTTCCCCCTAGCCCCTCCCCTCCATTCCCATGTCCTCCAGGATCAAGGCAACCCGGGGTATTCATTTAAACCTGGTGGATTCAGTACAGGCAGGTCCTGTCACCTCCTTCCAGACTGAGCAAAGTGTCCCTGTGTAAGACAAACGTTTTAAACAGCAAGCTCATGCGCTAAGGACAGATCCTGGTCCCACAGACTGGGTGCCTCCCAAGCAGATCAAGCTATTCAATTGTCTCACTTATCCAGAGGGCCTGATCCAGCTGGGGCTCCACAGCCTTTGGTTCATAATTCTTGTGCTTCCATTGGTTTGTTTATTTGTCCCTGTGCTTTTTGCAATCTTGGATTCAACAATTCACGCTCTTGCAGACCCTCCTCTTCCTTGACAGTTGGACACCTGAAGTACCACCTGGTGCCTGGCTGAGGATCACTTCATCCACTTCCATCAGTTATTGGAAAAGAGTTCCAGCATGACAGTTAGGGTGTTAGCCATCTGATCACCAGACGAGGTCAGATCAGGCTTTCTCAGCTATAGCACTCTTGGGCATATACCCAAGGAATGCTCAATCACACCATAAGGGCATTTGCTCAGCTATGTTCGTATCAGCTTTGTTTCTAATAGCCAGAACCTGGAAACAACCTATATGCCCTTCAACTGAAGAATGGATAAAGAAAATATGGTACATATAAACAATGGAGTACTACTCAGCAGAGAAAAACAATGAAATCATGAGGTTTGCAGGCAAATGGATGGATCTAGAAAAAATCATCCTGAGTGAGGTAACCCAGACTCAGAAGGACAAACACAGTATGTACTCACTTACAGAAGTATACTAGATGTAAAACAAAGATGACTAGACTGCTACACAGCTCCAGGGAAGCTACGTAGAAAACTGGACCCTAGAAAAGACCCAAGGATCACCCAATGACAAAGAAATGGATGAGATCTACATGAACAACCTGTACTACAGTGGGGGTAATGAAGGGCAAGATTTGAGGAAAAGAAAGCTTAGGGGAGCAGCAGATCCCAGCAGGATCAAGAACAGAAAGGGAGAAGGAGGAATAACAGACCATGATAAATGAAGACCACATGAGAACAGGTATAGGCAGAGTGCTGGAGAGGTCCCCAAAAATCCACAATGATATATCCTCTGTAGACTGCTGGGACAGACTTTTGACCTGGAATTTAATGGTGGTAATTATTATATATATGATGCTGTGCATATCGTGGCCTATTTCTTCCAGGAGAAGCTTCTTTTTTTGGTTGTGAGCCTAGCCTTTAATGGCTGAGCCATCTCTCTAGCCCCAGGAGAAGGTTCTTAAGACAATGGGTAATGTGGAAGGATATCTATTGAATTGCTTGAAGGTGCTGTTTCTCCTATTGGATGATATTTGGTGTCATCAATGTGAGAGTCTTTAATAGTCTCTCTGATGTCACATTCCTGTTGATTAGGGAATATTTTACCAAATATAAAGCTTTCTGAACATTTTTTTCCTACCAAGAAAGTAAATCTAGAGGTTGGTATAAATCTCAATTGCAAAGGCAGTAGAGTGGGACACACAATTTATTCAGGTAAATCAATTAATTTTTACAGAGCACCTGAATATCATCACCCCTCTTCTAATACTGGAAACATATGAGTCCTTCTTCATTAATCCTCTCCCTGATAGGAAGATATTTTGTTCGTTAGTTGTCAAATAAATGGTAGTCTTTGTAGGGGATCATTTTCTAAAGTACTGTGAATCTGGGCATTGGAAAACAAACAGAAAATAATGATAGGATTATGTTCAGTACATCATGTGTATCTATATGTGTGGATGGATAGCTATCATTGTTTATGGATGTGTTTGTGTTTGTTTCTGAGTATCTAGGTGTATATCTGTGTTGATGTGAATGTGTTTCTGTTAATCTGCATATCTGTCTGTGTGTAGAACTTAGCATTTTTTGTCTTACATCAATGTTTTTCCTATAGGTTTGTGTTGCTATGTGTATCTTCCTGCATGTATTTGTCAGTGCATGGGTCTCCATGTACCGACATGTGTTATTTGTGTGTATTTTTGGATTTGATTGTGCTCATGTATGTCTCTGTTTCAGTGTATTTGTGTTTGTGTGTGGCTGTCTGTCTTTGGATTTCAGCATAAATTTGTCTGTACCAGTGTCTCCCTGTGCAATTGGTATCTGTATATATCTATGAACTTGTGAGTGTGTGTGTGAGCCTGTGTATGTTTTTTGTGAGTTTCTTTTTCTGTGTGTCTGTTTGGGTGCATAAGTGTGATTTTGTGTGTCTGTGTGTTTACATGTGTGTCTTGGCCTATATATGTATGTGTGAGAAAATAGTATGTAGCTGTATTATGTATGTATCTCTATATCTGTATGAGTGGGTGCATGTATGTGTGCATATTTAATATTTATGTTTTGTGTCTGCATGTATATCTGCATTTGTGTTTGGTAGTTTCCTCTGGGAGAACTGCAATTCTAGGGACATTTTGATAATTTTATTAATTCCCTTGCTGTCATTGAGATTTCTCAACTGTGCACCTTCAATAAAGTTGTATTTATGCTGAAATCAGAATATATTTTCTGACTTCAAGTAAGGGCACAAAAACTATAGAATGTTGACTATCTTTCAGCTGCACTCCATTCTTAGGAAGACCCACTTCACCTATACTATTGGTGACAATGTGATAATGAAACAGAAAGAAAAACTGCAAGTGGATTATGACATTTTCCAGATTTGGAATTTCCCAAATGGTCTTGGACTTTAGGTGAAAATTGGAAAGTTTATACCATATTTTCCACTTGGTCAACAGCTACATTAATATGAAGATGTTATAGAGTGAGCCACAGGAAGTAGAGAGGTGGGTCTGACCTAACTGTTCTTATTTCCATGACACAGCATTCTTTTTTGTGATTCCTTGTAACTTACTGAAATGAAATACATTGTCACATTAGGGACCATTCTTTAGCCTCCTTTAGTATGACTCTCCTTTTCACTCTTTGATATGATGTTTTATTAATTCTTTGAAGATACCAGACATGAACACAGTGAATATTTATCATACTAGAACATGTTTATGTCTTTAATATAAATATAAAAATGCCTGTTAGCACTGTTTAATATTATTTCCAATAAAGTGAAATTCTCTTGGCACTCTGAGTACTACCCAAAGATTTTCCTCTCTTCTTTTGAACCTCTGACAACAGTGCTGAAAAACTGAGGCTAATTGTAAATGAGAAGAAAATTACACATATGCAAAACTTTATTTTTTATTACAGACTGAGTTCAAGAATAACCAAAGCTACAAAGAGAATCTTTCTCTCTAAAAACAAATTAAAAAATAAAGAAATGGGCAGAAAGAAGGAAAGAAAGAAAAAGAAGACATACTGTTAATTAAGACCATCTCTTAATGTTTTATTTAAAACAAAAATTTATTCATTTTACATACCAAACACAGTTCCCCCTCACATTTCTACTCCTGCACCCCCAATCCTTACCTAACTCCCCTGAGCTACCCTTCATCCCTGCCTCTAAAAAAGTAAGTTCTCTCATGGTGGGACAGTAAAGCCTGGTACATTTTCCTAGCACCAGGTTTCTCTCTTACCCTATAATGTGTCTCTCTATCAAAATATCTCTTTCATCACTCTCCCACTCCATTTCTCCCTCAGCTAAGCCACCCCATTCCATCATGTTCTCATCCTCCATATCCACCCCTCAATTGCCCCTCTATATCCTCAGGTCACTCCTGGAGATCTCTGTTTCCCCTTCTCAAGGTGATTATTATGTCCCTCTTAGGGTCTGCCTTGTGTCCTAGCTTCTGTGGGGATGTGTTATCCTCTGCTTTACATCTAGTATCCATTTACCATGTTTGTGTTTCTGAGTCTGGGTTACCTCACTCACAATATTTTCTAGTTCCATTTATTTATCTACAAATTTCATGATGTCATTTTTTTCTCTACTTAGTAGTACTCCTTTGTGTATATGTACCACATTTTCTTGATCCATTTTTCACTTGAGTGGCATCTAGATTGTTTCCAGGTTCTGGCTATTATGAATAATACTGATATGAACATATCTGAGCAAGTGTCCTTGTGGTATGATTGAGCAACCATTGGGTGTATGCCCAAGAATGGTATAGCTGGGTCTTGATGAAGATTGATATCCAGTTTTCTGAGAAGTCCCCATACTGACTTTTGGAATGGCTGTACAAATTAGCACACCCACCAGCATGTGCTTTCCTTAGAGAAGGTTCTCAGTTTCAGGAGGTCCCATTTATTAACTGTTGCTCTCAGTGTCTGTGCTACTGGTGTTATATTTAAGAAGTGGTTTCCTGTGCTGGTGCAATGTAGGCTACTTCCTACTTTCCCCTCTTTCAGGTTCAATGTAGCTGGATTTTTTATTTTATAATTTAATTTAATTTTACATATCAGCCATGGATTTCTCTGTCCTTCCTCCCCCCCCTGCCCACCCCCAACCAACCCCCTGCCCACCACCCATTCCTTTCTCTTCCAGGGCAAGGACTCCCCTGGGAATTGAGCTCAGCCTGGTAGATTCAGTCAAGGCAGGTCCAGTCCCCTCCTCCCTTCACCCAGGCTGAGTGGTGTCCCTGCATAGGCCCAAGGTTCCAAACAGCCAGCTCATGCAATAAGGACAGGTCCAGGTCCGACTGCCTGGGGGCCTCCCAAACAGTTCAAGCTAGTAAGCTGTCTCTCTTATCCAGAGGGCATGACTGGGGGGGGGTTTCGATACACATTGATTTGATTTTTGTGCATAGCGATAAATACGGATTATTTTGCAGTCTTCTACATGTTGACACACAGTTATGCCAGCACCGTTTGTTGAAGATCCTTTATTTTTTTTCCTTGAAAAATTTTTCTTTCTTGCAAAAAAATCAGGTGTACATAGGTGTGTGGATTAATGTCAGTATCTTCACTTTGATTGCATTTGTCCACATGTCCATTTTTATGCCAATATCAAGCTTATTTTATTTATATATGTCTATAGTAGAACTTAAGTCAGGATGATAATGCCTCCAGAAGTTGCTGTACTGTACAGGATTGTTTTAGCTATGTTAGGTTTTCTGTTTGTGCTTATGAAGTTAAAGTGTTGTTCTGTGGAGGTCTGTGAAGAGTTGGGTTGGTATTTTGGTGGGGATTGAATTGAATATGTAAATTTATTTTGATGAGATTTCCATTTTTATTATGTTGATGATACCTATCCATGAGCATGGGAGACCTTATTTTCTGATATCTTCCTGAATTTCCTTCTTCAAGGACTTAAAGATCTTGTCATACCAGTCTTTCATTTGTTAGTTTAGAGTTACCCCAAGGTATTTTATATGTGGCTATTGTAAAGGGTAATGTTTTTCTGATTCCTTTCTCAGCCTGTTTATCATTTGTTTATAGGAGAGCTGTTGATTTTTTAAATTAACGTTGTATCCAGCCACATTCCTGATTGTACTCCTCATTTGTCGGTGTTCCCTGGTTGAAATGTTGGGAGTCACATATGTAGGCTATGATATCATTTGCAAATAAAGTTTGACTTCTTCCTGTCTTGTTTATGTGCTTTCATATCCTTTTGTTGTCATATTGCTCTAGCTTTGACTTTGAGTACTATATTGAATTTATATGGGGAGAGTGTACCGTCTTGTCTTGTCCCTGAATTAAGATGCATCACCTGGAGTTTCTGTCCATTAATTTGATGTTTGCTATCAGCTTGCTGTAAATTGCCTTTATTATGTTTAGGTTTACTTCTTGTATATCTGATTTCTCCAAGAACTTTATAATAAAAGAATGTTAGCTTTTTTCAAAAGCTTTTTCACCATTTATTGTGACAATCATGTAGGTTTTTTTCTTTCAATTTGTTTATATGATGGGTTATACTGATAGATTTTCATATGTTGAACCATCCCTGCATCTCTGGGTTGAAGCCTACTTTGTCACTGTAGATGATTTATTGATATTTTGTTGAATTTGGTTTGCCAGTATCTTATTGAGTATTTTTTGCATCAATGTTCATGAGGGAGATTGTTCTGTAATTCTCCTTCTTTTGAATCTTTGTGTGGCTTGGCTATTAGGGTAACAGTAGCCTCATAGAAATAATTTGGCAATGTTTCCTGTGTTTCTAATGTGTGGAAAAATTTGAAGAGCATTGTATTATTGTATCTTTGAAATTTTGGTAGAATTCTGCACTGAAACCATCTGGTCATTGGCTTTTACTCATGGGTAATAGGTATATTTAAATTGTTTAACTGGTCTTGATTTAATTTTGGTATATGGCACTTATATACAAAATTTTCCATTTCCTTTAGTTTTCCAATTTTGTGTAGTACAGGTTTTTGAAGTATGACTTTATGATTCCCTGGATTTCCTCATTCTCAGATGTTATGTCTCCTTTTCATTTATGGTATTGTTAATTTGGACATTCTGTCTCTGCCTTTTAATAGTTTAGATAAGTTTTTTTTTCCATCTTGTTGATTTTCTCAATGAACCAACTCTCTGTTTCATTGATTCTTTGTATTGTTCTCTTTATTTCTATTTTAATGATTTCAGACCTCAACTTTATTATTTCGTGTCATCTATTACTCCTGGGTGAGCTTGCTTCTTTTTCTTCTATAGCTTTCAGGTATGCTGCTAAGTCACTAGTGTGAGATATCTCCAACATATTTATGTAGCCATTTAGACCTACAGATTTTCCTCTTAGTACTGTCTCCTAGTGTCCCATAAGTGTCCCATTGAAATGTATGGAGTCTTTAATTTCTCTCTTCTATCTTCCTTGGCACAGTGTTGATTCAGTTGAGCATTATTCAGTTTGCATTAGTTTGTATGCTTTCTATAATTTGTGTTTCTGTTGAATTCTACCTTTAAGACAAGGTGGTTTGACTAATACAGGGGATTATTCTATTTATTTTTGTAACTGCTGAGATTTGCTTTGTGAACAAGTTTGTGGTCACATACTTGGAGTAGGTTCCATAAGGTGCTGAGAAGAAGGTATATTCTCTTGTGTTTGGTTTGAATGTTCTGTAGATGTTTATTAAGTCCATGTGAGTCATAACATCTCTTAGTTCCATTATTTCTCCATTAAGTTTCTGTCTGGCAGACCTTTATGGTGGAGAGAGTGCAGTGTTGAAGTTTCACACTATTAGCATGTAGAGTTTTATGAGTGACTGAAGCTTTAGTAATGCTTCTTTTACATCTGTGGGTGCCCTTGTATTTGAGGCAAAAATGTTAAGAGTAGAGACCTCATATTGATGAATTTTTCCTGTGATGAATATGTAATTTTCTTCCTAGCCTCCTTTGATTAATTTTAGTTTGAAATCTATTTTTTAGTTATGAGAATAACTACACATTCTAGCTTCATAAATTTGTTTGAATGGAAAGGATTTTCCCAGCCTTAATGACTATTCACTGTTAATTCCTGTCATTTTTTTTTGATGATAGTGTTGTGTGTTTCACTTTTGGGTATTTGTTGGTATGGGACTGTCTATTTCCTGTGTTTTCTTGGATGTTTCTAAATTCCTTAGGTTGGATTTTCTTCTAGTGCTTTCTGTAGGGCTGGATTTGTGGATACATATTGTTTAAATCTGATTTTTTTCATGAGAAATTTTTCTTCTATGAGTTTGTTGAATATATTCTCTGTGCTTTTGAGCTGCTGTTCTTCTCCTTCTTCTATCCCCATTATTGTTAGGTTTGGTCTTTTTAAGGAGTCCCATATTTCCTGAAGGTTTTGTGTCATGACTTTGTTGGCTTTAATATCTTCTTTGACTGCTGAATCTATTTCCTCTATTGTATCTTCTGTGCCACAGAGTCTCTCTTCCATTTCTTGTGTTCTTTTGGTTATGCTTGCATCTACATTTCCTGTACATATGCTCAGATTTTAATTTCCAGCATTCCCTCAGTTCGTCTTCTTTTTTGCCTCTATTTTAGTTTTCAATTCTTGCACTGATTCTTTTCCCAGTTTTATTACTTTTTCTTGGTCTTATTGCCTTTCTTTAAGGGATTTATTGATTTCTTCCAATTTGTTTTGTTTGTTTCTCTTGTCTCTTTTCCTAAAGGGATGTTTTATTCCCTCTTTAAAAGACAATAATTTTTAAATCATTGTTAAGGTCATTTTCTTCTGTTTCTTCTATTTTGGGATGTTCTGGTTTTGGTGATGCAGAAACAAATGGTGGTGCCACATTGGTCTTTATGGTGTTGAATATGTTCTTACACTGGCATCTACCCATCTTTTGCTCAAATCACTGCCAAATTTTTCTGTGTGTCAGGGAGCCACACTTGGTCTCATAAGCATTCTTGGTCCAATTGGAGCTCTTGGTCCAATTGGAGATGGTATAGTCTGTTTCAGGGAGCAGTTGCAGTCTTGGGGGATGGGTGGGTTTCGGCAGTTGAGTGGGCTTAGACTTTATAGTGTCTGATGAGGGGGTGGTAGTGAGCCCTGCCTGCAAGAGACCTGCCTGCTGACCTGCAACTTGAGCTGCAGTGGGTGGAGGTATAGGGGCACAGGTTGTAATCCTTGGCTTAAAGCCTAGAGGCTAAGGTCATCAGGTCGGAGAACAGACTCCAAATAGAGATCTTTTAAGATTGGAAAAACATATCTTTTATTTGAGGCTTAATTTGAGAAGACACAACATTTACCAGATAATTTGATTTTGGAAAGCTAATATTTGTCTAGGGTTACACCCTCTGTTGGTGGTGAATATAAGGACATTGAAAAGGAAGCTTTTGCTGTTTATCTCCTTGCAGTCACCAGTCTAGCAAGTCTGTTCTTTCATTGGCATCGAAAACTATTTATTTGGTAATCTAGTGAATACCGAAAATCAGCAGAAAACTTCACCCTCGTGGATTATGAAGTTTTTGGATTCTTGGTCTGTGCATTTGTTTACAATTGTTGGAATAGGTAAACCATAGCCTATAAGACATTAGATAGATAGATAGGTAGATAGATAGATAGATAGATAGATAGATAGATAGATAGATAGATAGATGATAGATAGATAGAGATAGAGACAGAGAAAGATAGAGAGATATAAGGACAGATTCATGTTATAAGTCCTTTTACTCCTGAGAACCCGAACTAGCACAGAGACAGAAATATGCTCAACAGTGAACATAAATTTTATGAATTCATAATGATTCTTACAGTATTATGAAAACACTAGAAGAATTCTACACATGGAAAAATAAGATATACTCAAATCACAAAGTAATAAAATGACAGCATTAGAACATCAGACACAAAGGCAACTGTTAGTATAATATCAAATAATGCAATAACAATAATAGGCCATAATTAGTAAATAATTCTCAGTAACAATTAACTGTTAATCTTCACATTTTCTAATCAAAATATGCATACATCAACATTGGTTTGGGAAAAAAGTCATTTTTGCTTCCAGAAACTAACCTCACTTATAAACATGCAGAAATCCATTCTGTAAATATGTAGGCGAAGAATGTTGAAGAAATAGAACAAAATAAAGAAAACTAGAGACTAAACACATTGATTTATGTGGTAGAAACAATTCTCAAGTAAACACTGTGTAATATAACTCAACAACACAACAGAAATACCTGTCCTGTGTCAAAGATAACATCATTCCAGGAATACAGGATGGTTCACCACATGCAGATCAGGAAAGTAAATGTGGCACATAAATACACTCAAGGATAGAAATACATGATATATGACCATCCAAATGTGGGCAAAAAGAGCTCTTAGCAAACATCCATTCAGAGTTAAAGTTTAAAACAAAAACCTGAAACAGTAGACTGAAAACATCTTGACTTGATAATTTTTTTATTGATTAATAATTATTGTCCAGACCAGTCACATTTAAAAAGATCAGTCCTATTGTCATCATTGTACTATATGAGAAGAAGCTCAAAGAATTTCCATTAAAATCATTAATGAGGTCAGATGTACATGGTGGTTTATATCTTTAATCCAAAGTCTTGGCAGGTAGAGTCAGGCAAATCCCTTAGTGTTTATGTCCAGTCTGGCATTGATAGTAAGTCCAAGCAAACTAGGTTTGCTTAGAGAGACCCTGCCTAAAAATACATGGTCAGAAATGGTTCAAGAACATACATATTCTCCACTTTTCTTGAAAATAGTCCTTAGTATCGTAGCAAGAACAAAAAGAAGTTGTAAACACTATAAACCAAAAAGAAGGGAAAGAATGTGCCTGCTGATAGCATATATTTTAATTCCAGTATTCAGGAGGAAAGAAACACAGGTCTCTGTGGTAACTATGTCAAACTAGTTTCTATCAGGAGTTGAGGTCTCCCAACAACATTGTGAAACCCTCTTTCATAAAACTGCCAAAGAAAAGGAAGATTTGTGGAGAATATGAAAGGCCCAGTGTATAAGAGCCACTGCAGTTTCAACACAGAACTCAGAATGAAGAGAGGATGCAAAGTGAAGACGCAATGATCAGCAGCTTTCTGAAGCAGCATTCAGATGACTCTAAACAGGTTTTGGATGAAAAAATGACTTTTTATTTTAAACTTTAAGAAATCCTTTAATTAGGATTAAGTAAGATAACTTTTATTCAGGTTCTCCTAGTCCTTAAAGCTTTTGTAAAGCATTTTCACCTCAGAAAACATTTCACCTTTCAGTGGTGACAATTTCAGTGAGCAACAATTTTTGTCAACTCAGCATGCTATCACTACAAATGTACCAGGCTCTGCCATTTACCTACTTTTTCTTATGCTGTCTGTTTCGTGCTTTGCAGTGGTATTTTATTAGAGTTCATGTACGCTATCTAAGATATGAGGACATACTTTCCCTGTTTCATATGTTCACTAGTTCTAGGTTGCAATGCTATTATTGTGATTTAACAGTGACTAAAAACAAAGTGAAGAAGAGTGGTTGAATAGTCTCATGGATTAGAATCACAGGAGGACATGGTAGGATTCTGGATTCTGCAACTGAAGCAGCAATCCTTAGGGGGGAAAACTCTACTTACTGGCTTGCTCTGCTTTATTTCCCATATGCCCTGTCTAGGGAAAATGCCCACAGTGGGCTGAGCACTTCTAAATCAAGTGCCTCTTTATTAAATGTATTACAGGTAAGACAACAGGCTAGTTCAATGAAGAGGATTCTTTTAGCTCAGGTTCCCACTAACTTTTTAATGTACTTTGTGGTAAGTTGACTAAAATTAACTAGAAAAATCAGTTTGCAGTGCCATAGTGTTTGCCCACAACAAACAACCTATTCTTCTTCCTAATTGTCCAGCAATGTGATGCTACTCAACTTTATATTAATGTTTCCACACATTATATAAATGACATTATATAATATACTAAGTGAAATCTGGTAACTCATTTGCTATATATAAAATAAGTTTATATCACCATGTTCATCTAATGCAGATATGGAAGAAATCAGTAAAACTATTGATAATAGCATATGTCTAATTATCCTCAGATGCCGCCTTCTGTGTGCAGTACTGATTGTGGTCCCGGATTCAGAAAATTCTGGCAGGAGGGAATGACAGCTTGCTGTTTTGATTGCAACCCCTACCCAGAAAATGAAGTTTCTAATGAGACCAGTGAGTGTTTGCAGCTAGATAAATTCTTCTCATGCTCATCCTCTCTAACCTACATAGGATGATTAAAGGGTTAAAAGTCCACTCCACAAGTCAAATACATCACTTTCCTATGTTCATTTTTACAGTAATGTGATCAATAACACCTTATCTTCAAGTAATACCCTTTGCCTTGTCATATAGCTTTGACTCGTTGAAAATTCATTTCATGGGTCATCAAAAAAAAAGTTTTGATAATCAAACTACAGTGTGAGGGAATTCTACAAAAAGCATTTTCTAGTGTGATTATCTCCTCTAAAATTACAGGTCGATTAAATTCCAATTATGAGTCTTTACTAATATTTATTTATTAAATTTAAACATGAGTTGAAGGCACAATGTATGTGAAAGAGTCAGTGGAGAACAGATCAGAGCAGCAGAGCCACTGAACTCTGTTATGTGGCTGCTAGGAACCAAATGAAAATCCTCTGTAAGATTAATGGAGAAAGGAATAATTACTTGTAAAATTATCAAAAACTGTTTAGCATGATACAGAAAACTTCAAGCAATATCCTGAGATCCTTTTTCAAATGATCAATGTAATTTGAAGTTTAGGAAATTGTGAATAAGACATGGCACCTGATGTAGAAAATATAATGTCCTGTGTTCAATATTTTTCTATATATCACCCATTTCTTAATGTTACAAATATAAGATTAAAATTGTTTTGTATGAAAGCAACTTGTCACAATATTCTAAATAGTGTTGTCGCCTACACAGCTCTTTTTAATCAAAAAATTATTTGATTAGAGTTAGCTCCATGCAAATTGCAGATAGATTATTTTGCTCTTTTATTGCCTGTCATCGTGTACAATGAAATGAAAGTGTATAAAAGACACTCATGGCAAGTAATATTATATAGCAATTAAATTCCTCATTGTAGGAAGAGGTACCCAACTCCTAGAAGTTTTCTTCTGACCTCTATGCACTAACAAATATAATATTTACTGAAGTAATTAAATAAAGTCTAGGGAAATTGTTTCAAATGTAATAACATAAAGGAGTAATGGGTAATTACAATGATAAATAAAACAAAATTTAAGCAAAAAATATTATTTTTTCACTTTCTGTATATATGTGAGATGAGTGGTTATGTGTACACAACTGCAGGTGCAAGTGAGAGGCATCCAATGTGTCTGTAGTTAGTGTTGCAGCCAGCTGTGAGACACATGACATGGGTGCTGGCGACTGAACTCAGGGCTTCGATAAGAGCAGAACATTCTCTTCACAGCTGAGGCAACTTTCAGTCCCTTAAGCAAATTAACTAATTACATATGACTTTAAATGCATTATTCTATATACAAAAGACTTAAAATCTAGAGGCATATTCTCCTCCTCAATAATCCTTTGATTCAGAGCAATTATAATCACATTTCCTAATATTGCCAGATTAGAGATCACGGGTAATTAATGGAGTCCTACTCCTCAAAACAAACATTCTGTGCTATCACTCTTACTTGAATGATCTTGTGTTGAGTTGCTCATGGTGTTGTATCAGTATCTCTTTCACACTGGAGGACTCTCACAGTCTCGGTCTCACATAATTGGAAATTCAGGGAGGAGTAATGTACATGTCTGTTCCAAGCAGTGATGGAATCTGGATAAAGGGGTTTTAAATGATAAAAATATACAGAGGTTTCTGCCATAAGTGATATATTTGCTTTTCTTTCTTTCTCTTTTGTCTTTTTAAAATTATATTTGTGTTATATTTTTACACCTCAGCCATGGGTTCCCCTGTCCTCCCCCCCCCCCGCCCCAACCCCCAACTTCCCCCTGCCACACCTCTCCATTCCCATCTCCTCCAGGGCAAAGACTCCCCTGGGGATTCATTTAAACCTGGTGGATTCCCTACAGACAGGTCCAGTCCCCTCCTTCCAGGCTTAGCAAAGTGTCCCTGTGAAAGCCCAAGGATCCAAACAGCCAGCTCCTGCACTAAGGACAGGTCCTGGTTCCACAGCTTGGGTGCCTCCCAAACAGTTGAAGCTATTCAATTGTCTCACTTATCCAGAAGGCCTCATCTAGCTGGAAGCTCCACTGCCTTTGGTTCATAATTCATGTGCTTCCATTCATTTGACTATTTGTCCCTGTGCTTTTCCAATCTTGGTCTCAACAATTCACACTCTTACAGTTCCTCCTTTTTCTCAACAATTGGACACCTGGAGCTCCACCTGGAGCCTGGCTGAGGATCTCTGCATCCACTTCCATCAGTTATTGGATGAGAGTTCCAGCATGAACTTTAGGGTGTTTGGCCATCTGATCACCAGAGTAGGTCAGATCAGGATTTCTCTCAACCATTGCCAGCAGTCTACAGAGGATGTATCACTGTGGATTTCTGGAGACCTCTCCAGCACTCTGCCTATTCCTGTTCTCATGTGGTCATCATTTATCCTGGTCTGTTACTCCTTGTTCTTCCTTTCTGTTCTTGATCCAGCTGGGATCTCCTGCTCTCCTAAGCTTTCTGTCCCTTGAAACTTGCTCTTCATTACTCCCACTGTCGTCCAAGTTGTTCATGTAGGTCTCATCCATTTCTCTGTCATTGGGTGATCCCTGTGTCTTTCCTAGGGTCCCATTTTCTAGGTAGCCTCCCTGGAGTTGTATAGCCGTCTAGTCATCTTTGTTTTACATCTAGTATCCTCCTATGAGTGAGTACATACCATGTTCATCCTTCTGAGTCTGGGTTACCTCACTCAGGATGATTTTTTCTAGATCCATCCATTTGCCTGCAAACCTCATGATGTCATTGTTTTTCTCTGCTGAGTAGTACTCCATTGTGTATATGTACCATATTTTCTTTATCCATTCTTCAGTTGAAGGGCATTTAGTTTGTTTCCAGATTCAGGCTATTACAAACAATGCTGATATGAACATAGCTGAGCAAATGCCCTTGTGGTATGACTGAGCATTCCTTGGGAATATCCACAAGAGTGGTATAGCTGGGTCTTGGGGAGATGGACTCCCAATTTCGTATGGAAGCTCCATGTTGATTTCCAAAGTGGCTGTACAGCTTGCATTCTCACCAGCAGTGAAGGAGAGTTCCCCTTGATCCACATCCTCTCCAGCATAAGCTGTCTTCTGTGTTTTTGATCTAAGACATTCTGACAGATGTAAGGTGGTTTCTCAGAGTCATTATGATTTGCATTTCCCAGATAATTAGGGATGTTGAGCAATTCCTTAAATGTCTTTCAGCCATTTGAACTTCCTCTGTTGAGAATTCTCTGTTTAGTTCTATAGCCCATTTCTTAATTGTACAGTTGGGCATTTTGATGTCTAATTTCTTAAGTTCTTTACTTATTCTAGATATCAGCCTTCTGTCAGATGTGGGGTTGGTGAAGACCTTTACCCATTCTGTAGGCTTTCACATTGTCTTGTTTACCATGTCCTTTGCTCTACAAAAGCTTCTCACTTTCAACAGGTACCATTGATTGATTGTTTCTCTCAGTGTCTGTGTTACTGGTGTTATATTTAGAAAGTACTCTCTGGTGCCAATGCATTCAAGACTACTTCCTACTTTCTCTTCTATCAGGGTCCACAATAGGGTCTTGGAGAGGGGGAACCTTCCAGGTGGGGATGGGAGGGTCCTGCCCTATTGCCAGAACCTGAGGACCAGTTTTTCAAGTCTTCCCCAGAATGGCTGGTGCCCAGGGGTGGGTCCTAGAGGTGGGTGCCTCTCTGACTATAAGCCCAGGCACTCACCTCTGGTCCAGGTGGGAGTTCCAGGGCAGGATAGAAGCTGGGGGCTCTTTTCTAAGTCTCTGGAAATGCCTGAGGTCTCTCTGGTCCAGTGGGTTACTCTTCTTATGAACAAGCCTCAGGAATACAGGGTCCTTTCTGCAATGATGATGGCACAAAGGGGTGGATTTATTAATATAATTAATTATTTTTGCATTTTCAAACATCAAAATTATTTAATTTTCCTTTATCATTTCATCCTCCTACTTACCTTGGATAAATTCAATCACCCTCAAATTCATGAACTCTTTTATTATTTGAATTATAATATACCCAATTAAATGTATTTCTTTGTAAGAGTTGCCATGGTGATGGTTTCGATTCACATCAATAGAAATACTATCTGAAACATTTACATTTTTTTTTCGGTTTTTTTGAGACAGGTTTTTCTTTCTATGTATGTAGCCCTGGCTATCCTGGTACTATCTTGAGCTTGAAATCACAGAATTCTGCCTGCCTCTGCTTCCCTTGTGCTAGGATTAAAGACATAAGACACCACCTAGGGCTGAGAATTACATACTTAAAACTAGCCACTAAGGACTTTTCCCTTATTTGGCTACTACTTCCTCCTAGGGCTGACTATCAAAGTCCAGCTATCAAACTATTGAAGTCAGGATAGCAACACCCCATGTGGCTGTCCTAATAGACTTGACTATCCAATTAAACACTTCATCCCAAGATGAGCTGCCCCTTTTACCTTTATGAACTGCCATTTTACTGAAGGGTATGTCTGTCTCCTCTGTATCCAGAGGAAGTTCTTTGTATTCCATCCAAATACCCATCTCCCATGTCTCTTTCCCTTTTCCCTCATCCTCTTATCTCCCATCTTTATCTCTTATTCACTTACATTTACTTCTGTGGTAAATATGTTGAGAACTTGATCCTAGGGTATCTCTTGCTGACTCTGAGGTTTCCTGCTGAATCTGTTTAGTGTTGCTTATATGTCAATGTTTTGGGGCTGACAAATTCACACTAGAAAATATATCACAGGTCTTGTCCCAGTAGAAGACACAGTCTTCATGTATAATGTGGACAGAATCCATAAAACAGAAAGAAAAAAATCAGTAGGCAATGTATCTGTGCTTCTGAGAATTTAAAATATACACTGTGCAAACAATGGTTAATGATTTCAGCTTCTTTCATTAAAGACTTTAAGTAACTTTATCATAACATCCACAATGGTACTAAAATATCTGTGCTTTCCTTAAGATGACAAATGGAATCATGAACACATGGTATATGGACAACATAATTATTGTTTAGTTTCCTTAAACATAAATATAATGAATGAATATTGTGAAATTGAAGCATTGCCATGGTTTACACCTCCATCCACAGAAAGAATGTATACATTGTTATGCTTCTGCAACACACTTCATTGAAATATCTGGTTTCTAAATATGCTGAATCTGCCCTAATCATACTTTCCTTTCTCCATCAGATGTGCATCAGTGTGTGAAGTGTCCAGAAGAGCAATATGCGAATCCAGACCAGAACCAGTGCATTCACAAATCTGAGCTTTCTGACCTATGAAGACCCCTTTGGGATGGCTTTGACTTTCATGGCCTTGTGCCTCACTGCATGCACAGCCTCGGTTCTTGGGATCTTTGTGAGGTATCATGACATGCCTATTGTGAAGGCCAATAACCACAGTCTCAGCTACACCTTGCTCATCTCACTCATATTTTGTTTCCTGTGTCCCTTGCTCTTTATTGGCCATCCCAATCCTGCTAAATGCATCATGCAGCAAATCACATTTGGAGTTGTATTTTCTCTGGCTATTTTCACTGTATTGGCCAAAACAGTTACTGTTGTTCTGGCTTTCAAAGTCATAGCCCCTGGTATGAATGCTGGAAGATCAGAGAAGTGTGAATAGAATCTTATGGCATGCATTCCTCATTTGTAAAGCAAATGCTAAACTCCTGGTCAATTTATAATAAGATTAAACCACAGGCCTGGCAAGAGCTGGTAAATGCTGTATTGGAACCCAGGGCACAGCTGCAGTGGCAAATGAGGTTCAAAGAGGAAACTAAAAATATAGAAAATGAATGGATGGCTAAAGATATATAAATCTCCCAGGATCAACTTGGTGGAGAAGGCCAATATGCTGCAATACTAACACAATATTTATAGTATATCCAAACCCTAATTCTATGTTTAATGGCGTCCTTGAATGCATGGGACAGAGTTGAGGAACCAGGAAAGAAACTGAGTCATTTACAAAGGTTATACAGGGCCCAAAGGCATCTTTCACAAATTTCTTACAAAGATTGACTTCAGCAGTAAATAGTATGGTCCCGAATTCAGAAGCTAGCAAGATAATAATCAAATATTTGGATTTCAACAATTCGAATGCAGCATGCAAGAGAATAATCAGACCATTAAAGGCAAGATCTGCATCCTTGGAAGACTGGATTAGAGACACGTTAATGTTGAGTCTCATGACCATAATGATATGTGGATAGGAGAAGCAATTTCAAGAGGTTTGAGGAATATCAGATGTTTTGGATGTGGAAAGCAAGGATATTTGAAAAGGGACTGTAAACAGGGCATTCCTAGAAACAATGCTTCTTCAAGGAACAAGGGCACCAGAATGCTCACTCCTTCTGGAGTATGCAGAAGGTGTGGTAAGGGAAAATACTGGACCAATGAATGTAGATCAACAAGGGACAGGCAAGGTAATATTTTGCTTTGTTCTTTGGAAAACTCCCAGAGGGGTCTCAGACAGGCTCCCACAGAAAATCCAGTTCAGACCTTTCCTGCAGTCATAGAGGAAACCCCTACTCAGAGCAATTAAATAACCAAATGACTATTGGAACAAACCAGGCTACTCAGGGTAGTGGAACAACTGAGACAGAGAAACCAGAAAATTCAGGAGAAACCAAAAGGAAAAATTTTTGGCAAACTTCTATAAATGAAGAAAGACCAAAATTAACAGTAAAAATAAATGGTGTTTTGTTGTCTGGTCTGGTAGACACAGATGCTGACATGACCATGATTGCACCAGAATTTTGGCATCCAACTTGGCCTCTTCAGGAGGTAAACCTTCAAATGTTAGGAATTGGAACATGATCTCAAATGAAACAGAGTGCAAGATGGCTCAAATGTATAGGTCCAGAAGGACAGAGAGGCAAATTAAAACCATATGTGGTTAACATAGCTATGAACCTGTGGGGTCAAGACCTGTTGCAACAATGGAATACTCAGATTAACATCCCTTAGACCTCAGAAACAATCATAAACTAGCACATGTTTCTGAGAGAAATATTAGAAGGTATTATTCTAATGAGTGGTCCCCAGCCATCCATATTATACAAGAACAGGGCAGAAACCTGATGATCTTCCAAAGACACTAACAGCTCTACCTTTAAAATGGTTAACAGACAAGCCTTTATGAGTTCATCAATGGCCTTTAACAACAGAGAAACTCCAGGCTTTAGAAGAGCTGGTAGAAGAACAGTTAAACGCTCAGCATATTGAAAAATAAACCAGCCCTTGGAATTCTCATGTATTTGTTATTAAAAAGAAATCCAGTAAATGGAGAATGGTAACAGAATTTAGGGCAATTAACAAAGTAATTCAACCAATGGGCTCTCTACAATCTGGAATTCCTTTGCCTACTCTGTTACCAAAAGGATGGCTTCTTATAGCTATTGATTTAAGAGACTGTTTCTTTTCAATGCCCTTACAAGAAAAAGACAGAGGAAGATTTGCCTTCATGATGCCTACTTACAATATTTCTCAAGTGGTTAAAAGATATCAGTGAAGAGTCTTCCCACAGGGAATGCTGAATAGCCCAACCCTGTGCCAATATTTTGTACAACAGCCATTGGAAATGATAAGTAATAATTTCCTTAATCTATAATTTATCATTATATGGATGACATTTTACTAGCTGACTCAAAAAGCAGATACTTTAGAAAAAATGTTTGAAGAAGTCAAGAAAATGTTGCCTTTCTGGGGATTACAAATTGCTTCTGAAAAGACACAAAGAGGAGATTCTATTAATTATTTAGGACATAAAATAGAGCTACAAATAATTAGACCCTGAAAGGTGCAAATTAGGAGAGATTGAGTTCAGACTCTTTATGAATTTCAAAGATTATTTGGAGACATTTCTCATCTACAAACTATTATTGGATTAAAAAATGATGAACTGAATAATTTGTTCAAAACCTTAAAAGGTGACAAGGACTTAAATAGTCCCAGAGAATTATCACTTGAAACTGAGAAATAATTGTCCTTGGTTTAAAAGAAAGTACATGAAGGACCTGCAGATGATATTGATCCAGAGCTTGATTGCATTTTGTTTATTTTACTCTCTAGGTATTCTCCTACAGGAATTTTAATCCAGAGAGAAGATATTATATTGGAATGGATATTTTTACAAAATAAACCAAATAAAAATTAAAAATTAATGTGGCAAAAAAAAAATCTCTGAATTGATTTGGAAAGGAAAATTTAGACTTTGACAAATAACAGGAATAGATCCAGCAGAAATTATTATACCATTAACTAAGGAGGACATTGAAAAATTGTGGACAGAAAGTGAACCTTGGCAAAGAACTTGCAGTAGTTTTGTAGGAGAAATTAATAGCAAATATCCCCAAATCAATAGAATTCATCTTATAAAGAGAGCTGATTTAATTTTGCCTCGAATTGTATGGGGAAAAACCTATATCTGGAGTTTGCACATTTTATACAGATACAAACAAGCAAGGAAAGGCAGGTTATAAATCAGAAAATTTAAGTAAAGTGGCTCAAAGTCCTTATAATTCAGTTAAGAAATCAGAATTGTATGATATTCTGTTGGTATTAATAGATTTTTCAGAATGTCTCAGCATAGTTACTGACTCTCAGTATGCTGAAAGAGTGGTATTATATATTGAGACTGTAGAATTTATCCCCAAGGAGTCAGAATTAGCATTGTTATTCATTCAGTTACAAGTTAATATAATCAGGAATAGGAAGCATCCCCTTTATATAAGTCACATCTGATCCCATATGGGTCTGCCAGACCCTCTATCATGAGGTAATGACAAGATTGATAAACTATTGATAGAAAATATGCTGGAGGCCTCAGAATTTCATAAAAAACATGTCAGTAGTAAAGGTTCAAAAAAGGATTTTTCCATAACCTGGCAACAAGCCAAGGAAATTGTAAGGAAATGTCCTTCTTGTTCCTTTTACAATCAGATGCCATTACCAGCAGGATGTAATGCAAAGGTGACTCTGTAATCACTCATTTGGTAGAAGTTATGGCCATTAACCTGCACAAATTAAAACTGGCAATGCTCCAGCATATGTCTCTGTTAAATTAAAAAAAAAATTCTTATTACAAATAAAAGCATATTACAGGTATACCACATAATCCTACAGGCCAAGCAGTTATAGAAAGATCAAGCAGAAGTCTAAAGGATATACAAAATAAACAGAAAGGGGTAACAAGAATCCCCAGAAATAGACTGAATAATGCTTATTAACTTTGAATTTTCTCATTGCTAATGAGAAAGGAACAACATGAGCAGAAAAATATTGGATAATGGAAAAAAAACTACAGAATTAAATCAGCCTATATGTTTTAAGGATGTGCTGACCTCAGAATGGAATCCAGGATATGTGTTATGTTGGGGATGAGGTTTTGCTTTTGTTTCTATAGGAGAAGATAAGCTGCAGGTACCATCAAAATTGATAAAGCTTTGATTTGAACAAGAGAGAACTCTTATTTGAAGAGGTGATAGTTCTTCAATCAGCATGACCATCCAGTTTAAACTAACTTATACCATTAACACATGCCTTTTCATTTAATCAGATAATGCTGAAAGGGAACCTGCCCAAAATTGGTCTTGGAGAAAGGTTTTTGTTTTTGTTTTTGTTTTTTTTTGACTATTAGGAGAGTGAAAGCTAAGGAATCTGAAGAACACTGGACAAATGAGACAGCTGAAGAAAAAGGACAAATCATCTGTCCCAGGAAAAAGAGTAAAATGGCCTATTGGTATATCATATATAAAATTTCACAAATCTTCCTAAATGTTTATTTCTGCCCTTCTCTAAAGAAATTAATACTATTGGTCTTCTCGTAGTCCCAGTTAAATTAAAAATAAAAGTTGGCTTTGGAGTTGGAGAATGGCTCTCTCCTTCCTTAAGCTCAAGCATGTTGTATATCAATAATATACAAAGCATTCATAGATGACCTGCTTCTGGGGGAATGTGGTTTGGAGCAGAGAGCCATTCATCCCAGGAAATGGGGTGTGGCTGGAGAGGGGGCTCATCAGTTTGAATTCACAGTCATGTGGAGTCTGGCGCCCAATGTTCATGGTATGAACTCAAGAAAAAGCCTCTTGCCTTTGGCCTTGCTGGCCCCAGCTCAGACCCAAGCTACATTCAGGTATTTGTGGTGGCACACTGGTTGGATTTATGGAAGGAGGCAGAGGCAGGAGGATTTTAAGTTTGAGGCAAGCCTAGGAGGCTTGCTAAGGAGAAACTTTGGCTGGGACAAACTGCAAAGTGTGGCAGTGAGATCATGAAGGCAGTGGCTGCTGGTCTGAGTTGCTGGCTCCTTCTCTTCATATTGTTGACTGTGGTGATGTTGCTACCTGGGAAGAAGCGCTTACTGCTGTTTGTTCAGATACCAATAGCCAGGACTATCATGTTACAAAAAATAATTGGCAAAGGTCAGTTTGGTAAAGTTTGGCAAGACAAATGGTGGGTAGAAATTGCTGTGAAGATTTTATCTTCTAAGGAAGAACATTCATGGTTCTGAAAGACAGACATTTACCAGACTGTGTTTGGTCCAAACAACAATGGAGGCACCAAAAAATGTCTACAGTGAACCATGACTAAGCATAACAGCAACTTTGAAATCTTCAAAAGGATGACAGGAACCCACAAAGATGATTCCACATGGACTATGGTAAAGCCATTAAGCTGATTAACACGACGAGGAATGATCAACTCTGGACTACAAACTACTCAGGACAAATTTGAGATGGCTAGCTGAGATGATCCAGCCTGACAGGCTACTTGAAGGACATCAAACAAGCTCTGCACTTTCCCATTATGCAGTGACTGGACAAATGATACAGGACTTGACAATTAACCACAAATTTTTTTCTTTTCAGGATTCCCTAAAGATGCCTTCACCCCTAGAAAGCAGGAAGTAATTTTAAGAAAACAACGACCGCATTCCTAAGAGATGGAGTGGTGGTTTTTGATCATTTAAAGAGTTTTGGATATTGTTATTATTTATGATGGTTGGCTACAAGTTGTTAATTGTTAATGGTCAGGAAAAAAGCTGAATAAGAAGATTGTATTTAGAGTTTTTGTTTATGAAATAAGAGAATATAGATATGAGGTAGATCATTAAAACTACTCTGAGCAAAAAATATAAATAAGAGGATAAATGGGTAGATCATTTAATATACACTAAAAAGAAAAAGAGGAAGATATAAAAATAACAAAAGGTAGATTACTGAATGTATTATGGAAAGAAAAAAGAGATAATATTGATATGATAGGATTAAAAGGTCAATTAGTGAGTCTACTTTTTAAAAAGAACTAAGTGTTTTAAATAGGAAAATAGGATAAGTAATGAAAATTTTTGTTTGAGTTTATCATATGTTACTGGACTGCAGATTGTTATGTATTAATGAAGTTTTTCATCTGAACCTGTCAAATGTTAATGGACTAGACACTGTTAATGTAATTCTTGACTGTATATATTGTATATAGTTTTTCTTGTATTAGTTATAAGCTTTTTAAATTTTAGACAAAAAGGGGAAATGTGGTGATATTATGTTCCCCAAAACATTGTGCACACAAACTTATCTGGGGTCAGAGAACAGAACAGTCCCAGTATTAAACCTAGAGGATAGGCAGTGGTAGCACAGGCCTTTAATCCTAGCATTCCAGAGGCAGAGATCTACCTGGATCTTTGTGTGTTCAAGGATACAGCCAAGCAGGTGACTCATGCCTTTAATCCCAGAAACTGAGCCGTTAATCCCAGGGAGTGATGGCAGAAAGCAGAAAGGTATACAAGGTGTGAAGACTACAAACTAGGAGCTTTTCTCTGGTTAAGCTTTTAGGCTTTGAGCAGCACAGTTCAGCTGAGATCCATTTGGATGAGGACTCAGAAGCTACAGTCTGAGGAAACAAAATCAGCTGAGGAACTGCCAAGGTGAGGAAGCTGTCCTTTCTTCTGCTTCTCTGACCCCAGATAAGTTTATTAGGGTGCACAATATTTTAGGGAACACAATACCACCACACCTATCCCTATCCTTTCTCCCATATCCACTATGCCTCTATTAACCTACCAAAAAGAGCAGGACACAAAGATACAAACACCATATGAGGCAAAAGAATACACAGTAAGATGAGGAAAAAGAACATTTCTTTAAGTGTTTCTTACCAATTCAAGTTTCGTCTTTAGTGAATTCAGGGTTTAGATCTCTACCATATTTTGAAATTGTATTATTTGTGTTTTGATAACTACTGTCTTGAGTTTTCATATATTTTGGATATTAGTCCTTTATCAGATGTAGAGATGGTAAAACCTTTTTTTTTTTCATTCCTTAGGCTGATGATTTTTTTTCAATGATAGTATCTTTGCCTTGGAGAAGCTATTCAGTTTCATGAGGCGCTATTAATTAATTGTTGGTCTTAGTGTGTGTACTAATAGTGTTCTTTTCAGAAATTCTTCTCCCATTCCAATCACTTCATTTCTCTTGCCCACTTTCTTTTCTACCGGTATCAGAGTACAGGTATTATGTTAAGGCAGTTGACAATTGAGTTTTTGCAGTATGGATCTAGTGCAGGATGTCTTCTGTATGATGACTTTTGTGGAAGATGCCCTATTTTTTCTACTGTGTTTTTTTGTCTTCTTTATTAAAATCAGGTTCCATAGGTGTGTGAATTTATATCTAGGACTTCAATTTGATTCCAGTGTTCAACCTCTCTCTTCTAATTCCAATATTATGCTGTTTTTGTTATTATAGCTTTTTGTACAATTTGAAATCAGGAATGCTGAACCTTCAGTTTTTCATCATTATTTCAGCTATTCTGTGTAACATGAATTGCTAAATGGTCTTATTAATAAAAAAAACAGGACCCAGATATTGGGGTGAAAGCTGAAAGACCAGAGTGATAAAACAATCCAGCCACAAGTTCTTACTCATGGAAAACCCCAGCACAAGATAGAGCTACTTCCTGTATATTCACACTGATATACTTATCTGTTCCTTGCCATCTTAATTCCTCTCTCCTTGAGCTACATCACTTCCTCTTTCCACTCAGCTCCATCACTTCCTGTCTGTCTCTACTGACATTCTGACCTCTATGGTTAACTGGTTCTGGGATTAAACCTAGGTGTGGTAGTGCACGACTTACTCCCAGCACATGGGAGGCAGAGGAAGGTGGATCATTGTGACTTCAAGGCAAGCCTGGGCCACAGAGTGAGTTCTAGGAAAGGCTCAAAGTTACACAGAGAAACCCTGTCTCAAAAAACAAACATGGAGCTGCTGTTCCCTGACTGGGATGTATGGTACAATTCACAGTGTGTAACCATGAATTCCAGATTTATGAACCCTCCCTGACCCATTACTGCATGTCTCAATGTGGATCATCTAACAAAATTTACTGACATCTTTTCTAAAGCCATTAATGTAAATAGAGTTTTCAGGCAATCCTGGGACCAAATTTTCCAAAATAGCATCTCAAAGGAGCCCTAATTTCTACCTATATGAATGATGTCATGAAAGTATCTGTACTCTCCTCACATATAATTTTCTACCAAAATTAATCACATGGACCTCATATTCAGAGACCCAGGGAGGAGAGTGTCCAAGATTCTTACAGATGTGAGGAACCACATGGAATAAAAAGAATTATGAATGCACAGGTAGCCTTTCCTTTGGCTACACAAATAAAGGCATGTGGGAATATATGTGTTCAAACATAATGTACTCTTCTGAACAGCACTTCACAATACACACTGTCAAGGCTCAGAGCAGGACAAAGACGTTCAGTTTAACTTTCCTCTTCTTGCTCTTGAACACTCCTCTTTTTGTGTCCATTTTCATTCATCCCCGGTGCTTTTGGGGAATGAAGCAGAATAAAGACAAGGATGGAGGCTTGTTAACAGATTGTGTGTTCTTCCTTAGGAGAGTGCAATGGCCATTGGAGAAAGACTATTTCAACAACCTTCTGCAAAGGTACTGCAAAGTACATTTAGCTCCCATTGGGCAAAATCTCAGGAATAGATGTTGAAAAGAATTTGGCTAACTGAAGGATAGAATCAAGTCAACATGCACAAGAGATTCAATTTTATCGTATATATTTTTTTAAGTATAGATCATGGTTTTTTTGGCTTTATTTAATTATTATATTTGTGTTTTAGTTTTACACATCAGCCATTGGTTCCCCTGTCCTCCCCTCTCCCGCACCCACCCCAACCTTCCTCCTATCCCCTCCTCTCTATTCCCATCTCCTCCAGGGCCAAGACTCCCCTGGGAATTCATTTAAACCTGGTGGAATCACTACAGGCAGGTCTTGTCCCCTCCTTCCAGGCTGAGGATGTGTCCTTCTGTAAGCCCAAGGTTTCAAACAGCCAGCTCATGCACTAAGGACAGTATCATATAATTTTGAATAAGTCTTTTTACAAAGAGGTCCTAGATCTTCCACACTTCATTCCAAAAACACATTTTCATGCTCCATATTAGGAATTGTAGGAACTACAACTTTATCTTTTTCTTTCTTTCTTCTTTCTTCTTTCTTTATGTGGGTATGGGTATTTTGTCTGCATATATTTCTGTGCAACAGAGGCATTACTGATGTGTAATGATAAAAGAAGACTGACTTAGGATCCTGGGAAATAGAGATAACTTCATGCCAATCAATTGGACCTGAAAATCAAACTTTGATCCCCTTCATCAACAGCTGAGCCATCTTTCCAACCTTGAAATTTGCCCAGTGAAAATATTGCTCACTAGAGGAATCTTACTTTGTTCCCAATACTCTTGTATAGTTCATTCAAACCAGTAAGAGTACATCTAGTTTGCTTCTGTGTATGGCACGTGTTGCTAGTAATAAAATTTTGGCTTTGAGGAAATTTGTGAATGAAATGTTCTCTTATATGTCTTGGTATAAATATAGGTATGAATTCTGATGTGGATAGTTTTAAGGTACCCAATTCTAATTGACCAACTAAAAAATGGATTGGTTTTTAAAGGAGTTAACTTCAGAAAAGTATTCTAACTTGATTTTAAGTGCTATTTTAGGTTGCTCAGATAGTATGAAATAGGCAGTTAACATTCTTCCTCAGAGTAATAAGGCTAATCATTCTCTTGGAAAAGACTTATGAGCTAAAGGTGTAGCTACTGAGCTAAGTATCCTTTCTGATGGCAGCAATATAATCACATTTGTACTTACCATATTAGAGCAATAGAAAACACCTTCCAAGAAAACTCAACAACACAACAGAAAGATCCACCTCTGTGTCCAAGTTAACTTCATTCAAGAGATGCAAGCAAAGTTCAACACAGGCAGATCAGTTAAGTGTAATACACTACATAATAAATTATAAGGATATAACTACATTTTTATTAAAAATGTGCAGAAAAGGTACTTAAGAAAATCTAGCAACCATTCAGAGTTAAAAAATAAAACAAAGCCTGAAAGAATAGAATGAACATATCTTCACATTTTACATTTTGCTATGGTAAACTTATGGACAGCATTGTCCTACACTAGAGAACAAATAATATTCAGTAAAATCTGAAATGATGACAGGTATGGATGGTAGTGAATGTCTTCAATCCAAGCACATTGGAAGCACAGGTAGAACATCTCTGTCCTCTTGTAGAGAGCCTTGTCTATGTAGCAATTATATCACACAGGGTCTCTTATGGAAACAATGCATTGAAAGAACTGAATAGAAAATGAACAAAATATGAATTTACTTACCCTTCTTCAAAATATCCATTAAAATATTGATTAATGGGGAAAAATAATACAAAGGAGAAGGAAAGATTATAGCCTAGTCTAGTTAGTGAGTTGAGGTCAATCAACACTACACAGTGAGACCCTGTTACAACAACAACAGAAAAGGAAGAATTGTAGGAACATGAGATGATCCTGTGCAAAGGAGATGCACAAAAGGAAGCAAAGTTAGCAACCAAGGATTTGGGGAAAAAAGAAAAAAAATAGCCTGGTGGTGGTGTACTCTTTTAATTCCAGCACTTGTGAGGCAGATCCATGCAGATTTCTGTGATTTTGAGGCCAGCCTGATCTACAGAGTGAGATCCAGGACAGGCATCAAAACTACACAGAGAAACTCTGTCTCAAATAAACAAACAAACAAACAAAAAACAAAAGAAAAAAAGAATTGGGAACATTCTAAAGTAGCATATAGATCCCCATCACGAGGATTGTGGTATTACAAAGATACTTACATATTTCTCAAATTTAAGACATATTTCAAATAAATTTAAATTATATAACATTTAATCAGGTTTCCTTTGCATTTGCAGTCTTAGTAAGGACTTTTCACATAAGGAAATGCTTTGCCTTGCAGGTCAATATACAACTTTGGACTTCTTCACAATAAATATACTGGGCTCTACCTAGTCAGCATTTTCCTTTGCAGTGGTCCTTTACATGAGTTCAGTTTTACTATCTAAGATTTGGCGAGATCTTTTTCCTGTTTTAGGTGTCCGACAGGCCTTGCTCACTACTCTGTTGTTGTGATCAACCATAGACTATGAGCAAAGTGAGAAGCTGGAGCTGATTTGGCTTATGGGTTATAGTCAAGGAAAGAAAATGCAGGAATCTGGAGACTGCAATGAAGACATGCACACAGAAAGAACACTGTGTACTGGCTTCATCTGCTTGATTTCTCATACATCCCTGCCTAAGGAAAGCACTTCTTATAGTGGAATTGGCATTCCTACATCGATTATCCATTAATATATACTTAAATAATATCACAGCAAGCTAGTTTGATGGAGATAAATTTTTAGTAGAATTTACCTCTATTTTTTTAAATTTAATGTGTGTCAGGTTGACAGAAATTATTTAGAAAACCCAGTTTACATGCTTTGTTGTGTTTGCTCATAAGGAACAACTAGCTCTTCTTCCTAAATTGCTAGTATTGGCTAACTCCTCAACTTTATATCAGTTTGTTTCCATAATTTTATGTATTTGACATTATAATATATATATATTAACATATATACTAATTTATATGTGTTCTCTCATTACTTTTATATAAAATAAGTGTATTGATACTTCAACATGATAATATAATACAGTTATGGGGGAGTATGTAAAACTCTTTATATTAGCATGTATTTAATTTTCCTCAGATCCCATAATCTGTGTCTAGTGCTGATTGTGCTTCTTGATTTGGTCATTTATGTCAGGAGGCAATGACTGCCTGCTGTTTGGGTGTATACCCTGCTTAGAAAATAAAGTTTCTAATAAGTCAAGGGAGTGTTTATTCACAAAATCATTCACATTGATCATGCTCCCCAACCTCCTCACTGGAATTCTGAAGGGATCTAAAAGAATATTGCATAAATAAAAATACCATTTTCTTATGTAAGGCTTTATAGGAATATGATCACTAACAATGTCCCCACATAAAACTCCCTATGCCTCGACTCACATCTTGTTTCAGTAAATTCAAGGTGAATCACACTTTTTGTCAAAAAAGTAGTTTCAATAACCAAACTGCAGTGTCAGGAAATACTATACAAGATATTCTGTAGTGATTAATCTCCTCTAAATGACTTGTAGATCAGGTTCAATTCACACATCTTTAAAGATAGTTTTTTTTTTGCATGCATGTATGTGTCCCTACATAAGTTCATGCACATATAAAAGCTCATAGAAAAGAGAACAGAGCATGAGATCCATTTGAACTCTGACATATGTGTGCTGGGAACCAAATGTAATTGCTCTTTAAGAGTAATGAAAAGGGAAACTAATTACTTGGAAAACTATCAGAAACTGCTAATTATGAGAGTGACTATTTAATAACATATCTTGACACCTCATTTCAAAGGTTCAATGTGATTCAAATTCAGGGAAGTTGGTACACATATTGACACATGATGTGCCAAATATGAGTAGTCCTATATTCAATATTCTTTTATATAGCAACCAGTTAGTAATGCCACAAAGTAATAGAATAAAATGGTTTTGTATGATAATCAGGTAGCCACAATTATTCAAAAAGTGTTTTCACCTACACAGCCCATGTTTGCCAAATGATTATTTAGTTATGGCTTTCTACATACAAATGACAGTCAGATATTATTCTCTCATTGATCTGTCAACCTACAAAATGAAATGAAATTCCTTAAAGGACTTTTTGGCCAGTGACACAACTCAGCAGTCGAAACGCTTGTGACTAATGCTGATGATGGGAGTTCATCCCCAGGATGGACCCATGTAGTAGTAGGAGGTAGGCAACACCTAAAAATTTTCTTTGGATCTCCAGGTACTCCTGTATACAACATCCACCAAATTAATTAAACAAAGTATAATTAATTTATTTTCAATGTAAAAACAGATCAGAGTAAATGATGTTTACAACAATAAATACAGGAATTAAACAAAAATATTTTATTATGCCTTTAATTGTATGTATGTGTTATGGGTGGTTATTTCTACCCAAGTACAGATGCAGCTGAGAGACATCCAATACACCTGTATTTAGAGTTACAGCCAGTTATGCAACATCTAATATGAGTGCTGTGGACTGAACTTAGGTCTTCTGCAAAAGCAGAAGCCAACAGCTGAGGCAACTTTCCATAAATTCACTAATTACATGTGTTTAAAAATTCATTGTTTTAAGTAAAATGACTTAATATCTGGAAGCAAAACATCACTTTCTTCAAGTATGCAATGACTCATCTAAATTGCAATCATGTTTCCTAAACTTGCCCTTGTATGAACCTGCATACCATTAAACAACCCCAAATTCTTTTAGAGACCCAATGCCATTTCAACTCTTAATTTTTCCAGAAAGTGTTTTGTTTTTCTCCCAGTTACCCTCAAACTTCCAAGCCTGGATGCTGAGTGAAGAAAGGACACTATACATTGTTCCATCACATATATTCTGCCTCTTCACAGTTTGTATACCATATTGTCCTCATTCAATTCTCTGTTGGTGGACACCAAGATTGATTTACAAATTTCTTTATTCCCCCTCACTTTCCTACTTAGAGTTTGAAAAAATAAAAAAATAAAACATTCCCCAAGACTTTTATCATGAAGGGCTATTGGAATTTCTTAAAGGTTATTTCAACATCTAATGAGATTATTATATGATGGGTTTTTTTTTTTGGGTTTTTTTACATGGTGGATTACATTGAAAGATTTCCTGATGTTGAATCATATTTAAATCTCTTGGATACAGGCTATTTGGTCATGATGGATGATTTTTTTTTCATGTTTTCTACAATTTGAAAATATTTTATTGAATATTTTATATCTATGTACATAAAGGGAATTTGTAATCTTCCATGCGTGAATTATTTGTGTTTTTTGAACCAGGAGACTCTGGCCTCATAAAATGAAGTTGGCAGTCTTCCTTCTGTTTTTATTTTGTAGAATAATTTGAAGAGAACTTGTGTTATCTCTCACTGGAATGTCTGGTAAAACTGTGTGCTAAAATCATCTCACTCTGTTTTTTATTGGTTGGGAGACTGTTAAGACAGCTCTCATTTCCTTAGGGTTTGTAGGTGTGTGGCAATTTTTTAGCTGATCTTTGTTTAACTTGGTAAGAGGTATCTACTGAGAAAATTATCCATTTCTGTTTGATTTTTCAATTTTGTTTATTATGAGTTTTTAGAATATGACCTAATGATTATTCAGATTTACTTGATATCTCTTGTTATTTCTCTTTTATTTTCTGTTTATGTTAATTTGAATATTCTGTCTTTTAGATAGTTTGTCTATCTTCTTGACATTTTCAAAAAAACAATTCTTCATTTCATTGACTTTTTATTGTTCACTTTTTTTCTATCTTCTAGATTACAGATTTCAGTTTGATTAAACTAGAGTCTATTCTTCTTGGATGTGCTTACTTCTTTTCATTCTAGAGCATTCAGGTGTGTTGTACATTGCTATTATCAGATCTCTCCAATTTATTCTGTAAAAAGATAGATGAATGAACCCTATTTTACCACCACTGTCACTTTGTCCTGTAACTTTGGGTGTATGTTACATTCATATTCATTTAATTCTATGAAGCCTTTACTTTCTTTATTCTTTTCTTAATCCCCTAGTCATTTATTACAGAGTTCATTTTCCATGAGTTTGAAAGCCTTCTGGTTTTTTTTTCTCTTTTTGTTGAAGTTTAGGAATAATCTGTAGTAGTCTGTTAGAATGCAAGGGGTTGTTTCAATATTCTTACATTGTTTGAAACTTGTTTGTGACTAAGTGTTTGGTCAATTTTGGACAAAGTTCCATGAGGTCCTGAAAAGAAGAAGTGTTCTTTTGTGTTTGAGTGCAATGTTCTGTAGATATGTGTTAGGTCTTTCGTTTATAACATCTGTTGGCATAGTATTAGTCTGCTTTGCTTTTGTCTGGATGACTTGTCCTTTGGATAGAGTGGGATAATGAAATCGCCTACTATTAATGTCTAAGAGTCAATGTGTGATTTAAGCTATAGTTACACTTATTTTTCATTCTTTTTAAGTTATGTTTCTTTTAATAATGTGAGTGACCTTGCATTTAGACCATAGATATTGAGAAGTGAAATGTTATCTGTATAGATTTCCCCTATATAAATATATAGTATTCATTCTCATCTTCTTCGATTAATTTGGGTTTGAAGTTTATTTTGTTAGATGTCAGAAATGCTTCCCTCTCTTCTTTTCTACATTATTTTGCTAAAATTTTCAAGCCATTAACTCTGAGGTAGACTATTATGAACCAAAGGCTGTGGAGCCCCCACCTGGATCAGGCCCTCTGGATAAGTGAGACAATTGAATAGCTTGAACTGTTTGGGAGGCATCCAGGCTGTGGGACCTATACTTATCCTTAGTGCAAGAGCTGGCTGTTTGGAACCTTGGGCTTACACAGGGACTCTTTGCTCAGCCTGGAAGGAGGGGATTGGACATGACTGTACTGAATCCACCAGGTTGAAATGAATCCCCAGGGGAGTCTTGGCCCTGGAGGAAATGGGAAGAGAAAGGAGGGGATGAGGGGAAGGTGAGGATGGGGGTGGGAGGGGGGAAGACAGGAGAACCCATGGCTGATGTGTAAAATTAAAACAAAAATATAATAATAAAAATATCTTTGATTTTGAGATATATTTATTATTATTTCCAGAAGGAGAGATACTCTTTCCACATCCAGTCTGTAATTCTGTTTCTTTTTATATTGGAGGTGATACTCCTGACATATCAAACCTGTCTTGAAAAGAAAAAAAAATTCAAACAAGTTGTTGTTCTTTAAAAGAAGATTTAATAATCTACCAATTTTATCCTATCATATCTATATCCCTCTTTTTTTCTTTAGAAAGATATTGTATTTATTATCAACCCCCTTTAAATAAAAATAAACATTTATAAACAATATGTTGGGAATTCGGGCATAGTTTTTCATATTAATTCCTGCTAATTGGGGATGTTGGCCATCCTATTGGGATCCTGAGAAATTTCCAATAATGGTCAAGTTCTGGGAAGACTGACTATAACATTTGTTGATAGGTACCATCCGTTAAGGTTCAGGAGATCTCATTTGATCAAATCTGATCCATCTTAACCTCCAGTGAATCCATAGCCTCTGGCTTCCTGTGGAAAATAAGCAGATCCTTCTTTGCAAAGCAACATATCCTTAGATCCAAATTTCGAAGTCAAGATAACATGTGTGTGTGTGTGTGTATGTGTTTAATTTAGCAGACTTAATAATCAAATGTCTTTTTGCATTTAAAAATTCCCAAGATAACATAATTCAGACTCTCTGTGTAATATCCATCTTCATGAAGCTGTTAATATATTTTTATTTTTTTTACTTTATTTTATTTTTATGACTATCTATATCTTTTATCTTCTTTCCCTTAAGCATACATACCTTTTACACATATTGTAAACCATTTAGAGGACTATTCCACCAGAATCTGTCTTTCGTTTATCTATAATACTTTTCTGATCATTGCCTTAAATGGCAGCCTGACCAGGACTGAAGTAATGACTTTTGCTACTGGCTCTGCCCATCTCAGCTTCACAACATAGCAGAGGTACACTTATTGCCAGCTCTGGAGAGTGGGTGTATGTCTCCGTCAAGCAGCATGCATCCAAGAAACCATTTTTATATATTTATTTTTATTTTTCATTTTTCTTTATTAAGAATTTTTCTACTCACTCCATATGCTATCCACAGACTCTCCTCCTCCGTCCTCCCACCCCTGCCCTCTTTCCCAAGCCATCCAGTATCCCCACATTTCCCAAATTGAGATCAGCCATTAGGAGTCAGCAGAGCCCAGCACACTGAGCCTAGGCAGGTCCAAGACCCTTCCCGCTGCACCAAGGCTATGCAAAGTGTCACACTTTATATTGCTATGGATTTTAGATTATTGATACAAATTTAAAGTTAATTTAGTTATATTGCATGTTTATTTCAACTCTTGTATAAAGTATTATGCTTATGCAACTCATTTAAAATTGTAATATATAATTAAGAAATATAGATTAATATTTAGTCATCTATAGGATAATCAAATTTATAATCATGTTAATGAGTTTTCTAGATAGATGTAGATATATTTCAATTCAGTATTCGATCTTTAAACACTTCAAAGAATTACAGAATATGGCATTTAAAGTGTTTTCAGAACTTTGACTTTCTGAACATTGAGACATGTCTGCTCCAGGCAGCACCAATTCACTTCAGAAAAGGTGAGGGGCCATCAAAGAACCTTCATATGGAGTTTGCTTTTTTTATGAAGAAAAGGGCAAGAAACTGGTATTGCCTGACCTGTTTGACAGGGTGTTGTATAAACTAGATACACAGGATCCATAGTAAAATGACCACTGAATTTTGCCAAAACAATGTGAGATGGTTCTTCAGGTTCCTGTTTCACAGAGGAGACTGTCAGAAAAGGGGAAGTGCTATGTAATCTCTTTCTGTATGCTTTGAATATATACTGTTTCCATTGGTTAATAAAGAATACTATTTTGGCCTATAGCAAGAGAGCTTATAGCCAGGCAGGAAATCCAAAAATACAAAAAGAAGAAGGCAGGAGTGGGGGAGATGCAAGCCTGCTGCCCAAGGAGCAACTTGTAATGGGACACAGCTAAAGCTATAGAATATGTGGTGTTACATAGATTAATAGTTAAGGGTTGAGTTAAGTTATAAGAGCTAGTTTGTAAGAAGCCTGAACCATAGGCCATATAATTCACAATTAAAAAAAATCTTTCTCCAAAACTGATGACATAATTAGACATAAATTAGGTCACTATACATACATGAATATTAAAAACAAATCTCACCACATTCTGTCAGATAATCATGGATTAAGGCTGGATATAAAAACAATAGCAACAACATGAGACTTACAATACCATGGAAATGTAACAATTCTTTAATGAATTAAAAATGGATCAAAATTTTAAAAAGACATTTAACACATTCTAGAACTCAGTAAAAATGAACACACAGTGTACACAGACACTTTAGATATACTGATAGCCTTTGTAAGAGGCAAGTTTATGTCACTAACTGCCTACTTAAAAAGAAATTGGTTTCATATCAGTCATTTAACAGGATTCATCCATTGGCTGCAAGCAATAAACATACATCAACATCAAGGATAGATTAATTGTTGGATTAAATTATTTCAAGGAAATGCACCTAAGAAGAAAGGTTGTGTAGACATTTTAATATTTGACAAAAAAGGATTTCAAACCAAAGCGAGCCAAAAGTGTTAAGAAGGCCACTGCATACTCATGAAAGGAAAAATGATATTTCAGGATTGTTTGCAAGACAGGGTTTCTCCATGTAGTTTTGGAACTTGTCCTGCTTCTCACTCTGTAGACCAGGGTGGCCTCGAGCTCACAGAGATCCTGCTGGATTAAATTTACCCCAGAGGAGCAGAGAGGAAAATATAATCATATATATATGTCTGAAATAAATAAAATAGAATCAAACTGAAAAAAAATAAAGAATCAATGAATCAAGGAGCTGATTCTTGGGGAAAGCTATTAGAATAAACAAATCCTTATCTATCCTAACTAGTAGAAATAGAGAGAATATTCAGATTAAAAAATAAATTAGAAATGAAAGGGGTGTAAACAATAGACACAAAGGAAATCCAGAGAATCATAGGGACATACTTTTATAACCTATATTCCACCAAATTGGAAAATATAAAATCAATGGATAATTTTCTTGATAGATCTCCCTACCAAATCTGACTCAATATCAGATATATAATTTAAATAGACCTACAAATTGTAGTGAAATAGAAGCAGTCATTATTAGTCTCCTATGGGGAGGGGGAAGCCCACAGTCATAGGGTTTTAGTGAAAAACTGAACTAGACTTTCAAAGATGAGTTAACATCAATTCTTTTTTTAAATTTTTTCTTTATTTTTATGTGTGTTTAAATTTTATACATCAGCCATGGGTTCCCCTGTCCTCCTCCCTCCCACCCCCACTCCCACCTTCTCCTCAGCCCCTCCCCTCCATTCCCATATCCTCCAGGATCAAGACACCCCTGGGGATTCATTTAAACCTGGTGGATTCATCAATTCTTTTAAAATTACTCAACATGACAGAAACAAAATCAATATTACCTAATTCATATTATGAGATAGAGTTACCCTGATCAGCAAAACACAGATGAGCCTAATAAAGAGAGAATGGCAGACCAATTTTCCTGGTGAACATCAAAGCAGAAATACTCAATAAAATACTTGTAAACCTAATCCAATATCTTATCAAAATGATCATCCCAGAGATACAGGGATGGTTCAATAGATGAAAACCAACTAAGGTGTCAACCATATAAACAAAATGAAAAAAAAAAAAAGAACTAACACATGGCCATGTCATTAGATGACAAAACCCAAAACCATTTCATCATAAAAGTTCGGAACAGAACCGGTATGTAAGGGAACTGCCTCAACAGTTGACAGCAAGTACATGGCCAACACAAAAAAATTAGTAGTGCTGATTTCTTTATAGCCGGTATTTTTCACTTCCCTTTTTTAAATCATATAAGACAATGTGAGTGTGAAAATACATTCAAATGTTTCAGCTGTAATAATGGAAAACCATAGTGAAGATGTCCCAGTTTACAGTGAGAATGAATAGCTAAAACAAGACCAAATAAATTAATGAGCATGTAGGAGTTGTGGGAATTCCCATCATTGTTTTAGTATGAGTAGAAACTAATGTCCTCATTGTTGTAAGTACATACATCTAATTCAGTCAGTAAATGTATCAATATCTTAAGGTCCATCCATACCATCTATGGAACTTTCTGAAGGTAGATAAGTCAGCACAGCACATAAACACTTGTCTGCCCATGTTTATTTCAGCTTTATTCAGAATATAGAAGACATGACATCAAGCTTAATGCCCCTTAACAGGAAATAAATAAAATACTTCATGTAAAATTTTATTTTTATTTCATATAAATAAAGATTAATTATTGCTATTTCCACTTCATTCATAGAATTTTAAATGTTTCATTTCATTAATTACTACAATTAATCATATACACAATGATTTCTTTTTTGCCTTTTTGAGAGAGGGTTTCTTTGTGTAATAGTCCTATCTGTACTGAAACTCACGCTATATAACAGGCTGGTCTTGAAATAAGAGAAATCTACTTGCCTCTGCCTCCAGAAAGCTGGCTATAAAGGAGTGTGCCACTACCATCTGGCCAAGTGATTTTTTACTATACCATATATATTAATTTTAGAGAACTTTCAATAAATAGCTTATATGCAATTCACAAATGACTAAACCAGTGATGAAAATTAACAAATATGATTACTGGGTACAGAATGCTCTTAGGCATATGCAAATTCAGATGAAAGTCTCACAGGATTTATATACACATAGTGAAGTTGTCCCCAATCTGAAATAAGTAGATGATGTCTTTAGCAGGAATAGGGGATGAGGCAGGATGTCATTATAACTAAAGAGAAAGACTCTGGAAATATAGATGTTATGAAGATTCTAGATATCATGCTATGCCTCTCTCTTTGGTTGTGCATATATACACATATACACATATTTTTACATGAACATAGTCGGAGAGGTATTATCTGAGACAGAATGCCTAAAGGAATTGGGACAAGTATACTATTTGAAATAAGTATGAAGAAAACCTCACACATGTCTCATAAATTAAACAAGCTCACATACATAATAAAGTGAAAATAAAGATGTTCTAAATAAGAAATGGAATTAGTATTTATGTGAGCAATAGGTGTGGGTAACAGAGGGGCAAATACCAACAAATGATATGCTATACATGTGTCAATGGCCATAATGAAACCATTTATGATGTATGTTAAATAAAAATCATTATTGCACCAAAAACAAAATTAGAAACAATCCTGATTCTAAACCACTGGAATTTAATTTGCATTCTATAGTAAAGGTGAATTTGCTCTGTCTTCATATGAAAGAATCTTCCTTTCATATTCCTCCATATCTACATCTTAGGATCCCAGAATAGCTTGTAACAGGACCAGAGGTCATGTACATTTTAAATATTTCTATTTAAATGTTCAATAAGATCTAGAAGAGGACAGTAGTCCCATTTGCCTCATCTCAAATACTAAATAAGACATATCACCACACATGGCAAAGACTTGCTTCATATATTCCTACTTTCTCTGAAGTCCATGTCCACTGACAGAGGCTCATCATTCCATACTCATCAGAACACTCTCACACAGGCAGTACATGTCTTAGAATGCAGACTAAGTAGAAGACTGAGGACATGGTATAAGGAGGTCACATGCCAATATCTATTTGCTCATAAGAAACTCAAAATAGTCTTCTTTGCAGCCACTACTGGATTATAAAGTGAGCCAAAACAATGTGGGAAATCAAAGACAAAGAAGAATCAATGGGTTATTGCAAAGGTATTGATCTGTGAGATGCAAGAATCAGGAGGGAATACCATGTTATGAAATCAAATATTCAGCTTGTCTTTTCATTAAGAATGTTTGATTAGGAGGAGGAGGAGAAGAGATATGTCTCATATAGTATATTAAAAGAGGAACAGTGGTCTGCTGTTCTCTCTGGCCCTTGTTGACTGTTTAAAATCTTTTTTTTTTTTGTTTTTTTGAGACAGGGTTTCTCTGCAGCTTTAGAGGCTGTTTTGGGACTCACTTTGTAGACCAGGCTGGCCTTGAACTCACAGAGATCCACCAGCCTCTGCCTCCTGAGAGCTGGGATTAGGGGCATCTACCACCACCGCCCGGCTTAAAAATCAATATTTAATGTACAAATGAACTGTGATTCTTTGATGAGCTGCATAGCTTTGGAACAGCAGAATTCATGCCTAACTGTGGATTATCATTGAAATTCCATGACAACCCATCTAAAGGCATTAATATGAATGGGTTGATGAGGCAGTCCTGCTCCCTAATAATTTTTGCATGATTTCATCCTACCAGTGGCATTAATTTCCACAAAGATGAGTTATGTCATGATACTACCTGAACTCCCTTCATATATATTTATCAACCAAATTTATTCACATGGACTGCAGACATCAGATGCAGAGCCACAGAGAAGAAAGTGTCAGTTCAAGGGTTGAGGAAACACCAGAAAAAAATTCATAAATGCACAGGTGTCTCTTCTCCGTCCACAGAAATAAAAGTAGATTGGAATACATGACTGCCCATTTGATGTACTTATCTGCATGGCTGGTCACAATTGATACTGCTCAGGCATAGAGCTGGACAAATATGTTCATTTT